>NC_092224.1:73541149-73803649 GCF_036320965.1 Panulirus ornatus | reverse complement strand
ATAACTACTATCTACAAGCGACGGTCACAAGTGCAGGAGGCAATATGTTGTTGTACGTCCCAGCCATTGTTGCCGACCCTACGACTCTTGATGACCAAGCAACACTTCTGGGCCATCATACACGTCTTCAAGATACGTAACCTATAAAACTTTACTCTCCAATACCTGCTGATCCGGCGACTCTTGAACACCAGTGAGTTTGACGAACCTAACGACTCCTGAAGACCCTATAAACCCTTATTACTCGGCAATCTTTGATGAAGCAGCAGACCGAATCCTTCGACAACTATTGAAGTACATACAAACCTTTCAACCTGACAGTTTTAGAACATACAACTCCGTATGGTTCAGACAGTTTTAAAAACACAAACCTTTCAACCTAACAGATTTAGAACATACAACTCCGTATGGTTCAGACAGTTTTAAAAACCCAAACCTTCCAACCTGACAGTTTTAGAACATACAACTCCGTATGGTTCAGACAGTTTTAAAAACCCAAACCTTTCAACCTAACAGTTTTAGAACATACAACTCCGTATGGTTCAGACAGTTTTAAAAACCCTGATCAACCAGCATCATAGGAAGACCCGCCAACCCTCCGAAATGTGGCCACTCAAAAACATACGTGACACACTCAGCTGGCCAAGCCACCGTCCACACCCACCTAGTGACTCTTGGACATCCTGCAGCTCCACCAGTCTAGACGACTGTTGGAGTCTAGGCCATCTCTCTCTCTCTCTCTCTCTCTCTCTCTCTCTCTCTCTCTCTCTCTCTCTCTCTCTCTCTCTCCCACACAACCATAACAACTAATGGTCCTTCATAACTCTCCCATACCACCGGTCGCTTCCCCAACATAAACCTTTTCTTTTTTTCTGCTCCGCCAGACCTGAATGGACTAAGTTTGAGCGATCACAACCCCCGCGGGCCAACCATCACAACACCCGCGGGCCAACCATCACAACACCCACGGGCCAACCATCACAACACCCACGGGCCTACTATCACAACACCCACGGGCCAACCATCACAACACCCGCGGGCCAACCATCACAACACCCACGGGCCTACTATCACAACACCCACGGGCCAACCATCACAACACCCACGGGCCAACCATCACAACCCCCGCGGGCCAACCATCACAACACCCGCGGGCCAACCATCACAACATCGGCAGGCCAACCATCACAACGCTCACGGGCCAACCATCACAACATCGGCAGGCCAACCATCACAACGCTCACGGGCCAACCATCACAACACCCGCGGGCCAACCATAATAACACCCACAGGCCAACCATCACAACACTCACGGGCCAACCATCACAACACCCGCGGGCCAACCAAAATTGGGATAGGTTTGAGCAGGTAAGCAACAAGGGAGGTTTTCATTGCTCCAGCAGGGGGTTAATACCCAGCAAGGATGGATATAACACTCCTGGGTAATGTCTGAAGGTTATCATTAAGGATATTACATTACAAAGTGACGAGGTCTCTGGGTCCTCACCCCACACACACACACACACACACACACACACACACACAAGAAAGGAAAAAAGAGGCAGGCAGAGGAGTGAGGCAGTGGGAGGCGTGACACACTGCTCCCCGACTGACCAAGATGAAGTAATAAATCAGAGATGTGGTGCCCGCTCGATACTTACCTAGTGTTGTGTCTGCCGAGTGTGGCAGTCTGAGGGCGAGGCAGCCGGAGGGGGGGGGGAAAGCTGTTGCTGCCGCTGGAGAGGCTTCAGCCAGGTCCTTGACCTGAGCCACCAAATCGACTGCCAGTTACGTAATCCTTGCGAAATTCCACAGCTTGGAATCCCAGTTAGGTGGGTAGATGCTAGACGTGGCGGGGGTCGGTGATATCACTTGCACTTATGATCCACGGAATATTCTCAAGACAACTTGAAATCTTTCTCTCAAAAGCAAGACAGGGTAATCACACTGCCACTGGGAGAGTCTTCACGAAATGTTACATCAGACCCCATTTCAGAGAGCGGTACCTGGAGAGACTTGTACGACACACTTAGCCAGATGTATTTCCCGTAATGTCCTGGGGTTCACACAGGCATCTTCCAGTAGATGGTCTGTCACTTTTAAGGATGTGAAGCAACACAGTTTCCTGACCAGTTTATCTGGCTTTACCACTGCTAGATTTCCCTGGCCAGTTTCTCTTACGTCACCACTCTCAGATTTTCCTGGCCAGTCTCCCTTACTGCCAAGTTATTGCCAGTGAGAACGAGAGCTCGTCTGGTCCCTCTTCGTTTCGCTCCCCGCCAGGAGTCTGGTGACACTTGCCTGGAGGAGTGAAGGCAGCGTGGCTGAGGTTAGTGTCAGGGATACTCCGGTGGTCAAGTTCAGTCAATCCTCAACCTGCAGGTTCAGAGGGATGTGCGGCGATGACCACACTGTGTCTCGTTTCTCCCAGGAAGATGAAGTTATTCCTGTATTATCTATACGAGAAATAGTATCATCAGTTTGCCTCGTTCACTGACCTTGTCTACTCCATCACGGATAACTTGTCACTTTTTCACTTCGGGTTAGTTAATAATATTAAGAGTCGACAGTCTGTGACAGTCTTTCAAGAGTTATTTCTTAATTTGTAATACCATTACCAGTGAACAACCAAGATTACGCAATCATTAGGGCTAACGTATTTACACTAAGACATTAAACACTTCAAACTAACGTCAGACCCGGTCTGTGGGACACATACAGAAAGAAGTCTTTTTATGTCAGTCCACTTGGATCGTAAAGAAGTTTTTTTTTGTCACCACCACCACCACCCAGCTGTACAGTGACACTAGCCAGTGTTGGAAGAGCTACATGATCGTGTCCAATAACAACCTGGTCACCTTCTTGTGGCTGCAGCCTCAGGATACACCCAGTCTTCTCCTTCGGCCCTAGTGTCGTGTCATGTCGTCATGACAACACTGACATGAGCACCAGTAGAGGCAATATCCCTGTTATACCTCACGACTTATCTCAGTTTCATTCCAACTTTGATATATCTCGTTCTGCAGGACCTCCTTACTTTTGGAAACGCTTGGCACATGACCAGGTGACAGTCACTCGATCTCCTGTTTCGTGGTCATCGCCTTCTACCATGACCGGTCACTCGCGTATATCTTACGTGTAACTGAACGAACTCGGGGAAGTGGTGTGTGAAGTCGAGGGGCGCTTACGGCTGGGAGCGATGGCGGGAGCAACCTTACCCCTTCACACCCAGGAACGCACTGGCACACGGCCGCCGCCGGGGAAGTGACAGTCAGGCAGGCGGCCGCTACCTCCCTCCCGCCGCCCTCCAGTCGACGCCCCCACACTGCCAGCAAGGAGCAGGCACTCTGACCTCCTCCTTCTACTGCCTCACCTTCAGTATCTGAATGAATGTGTGTCTCCTTTGTGTACATACTGATACACACATTATATATATATATATATATATATATATATATATATATATATATATATATATATATATATATATATATATATATATATATATATATATAAACAAACAAACACACACCTGCACTTGCTTGCCGTTTCCCGCTTTACCAAGGTAGCGCCAGGAACAGACCAAGAAAGGCCTTATCCGCTCACATCAATTATCTGGACGCCATGCGTAATGCACCGAAACCACAGCTCCCTATCTCAAACCGGGCTCCATGTAACTTTCATGGTTTACCCCAGACGCTTTACATGCCCTGGTTCAGTCTATTGACAGCACGTCGACCCTTTTATACCACATCGTTCTAATTTACTCTATCCCGTGCATATCCTTCACCTTCCTGCATGTTCAGGCCTTGATTGCTCAAAATCTTTTTCACTTTATCCTTCCACCTCAAATTTGGTCTCCCGCTTCTCCTTGCTCCTTCCACTTCTGACACATATATCCTTTTTGACGACCTTTCCTCATTCATTTTCTCACATGAGAACCATTTCAGCACACCCTCTTCTGCCCCCTTAAAGACACTGTTTTTATCACACATCTCTCTTGCCCTTTCATTACTTACTCGATCAAACCATCTCAAACCACATATTGTCCTCAAACATTTCATTTCCAACACATCATCCCTCCCATGCACAGCCTTATCTATGGCCCACACCTCGCATCCATATAACATTGTTCTGACTACAATATCTTCAAACACGCCTATTTTTGTCCTCCCAGATAACAATTTCTCTTTCCACACATCCTTCATCACTCCCAGAACCCTCGCCCCTTTCCCCATCCTATGACTCACTTCTGCTTCCATGGTACCATGCGCTACCATGTCCACTCCCAGGTACTTAGAACACTTCACTTCCTCCCATTTATAATCAATATATATATATATATATATATATATATATATATATATATATATATATATATATATATATATATATATATATAATCTTTTTTTTTTTACTTTGTCGGTCTCCTGCGTTAGCGAGGTAGCGCAAGGAAACAAAGGAAAGAATAGCCCAACCCACCCACATACACATGTATATATATATATATATATATATATATATATATATATATATATATATATACACACACAGACTTGTTCACCGTAGCGCAGGGACATACGAAGAATGGCACTTGTAGGGCCCCATTTCTTAAACATTCTCTTCTGTTATGGAACTTCTTAAATCTATGTATGATGTCTGCATTAACTATGTCCTCAGTCATTCTCTTCCATTCATCCACCACTCTTATACTGTAAAATTATTCCTTTTATAATATTTAGTGAGTTTCTTAATATCATGTTGAGTTCTCTGGTTGCTGTACCCCTACACCACTTGAAGAACTATTGTTCACTATCCACGTCATCGATCAATATAAAATCTTAAAGGTTATGATCAGGTCACCTCTCACCTCCTACTTCCTCCTCCTGCTATCCCTGTTCCTTGCTCAGAGTCTTAGACCTTGCAAATGCTGGCTGGCTGGCTGGAGTGCCGTCTGTGTCCTCATCACTGCACATCTCGAAGTACATTTGCTTATTGGCATCTTTCATTAAACCGTTCTATCCTTTCTAACCTGTCCTAGTGTTTGAGGCTGGAGGTACCCGTGTTCCTACTTTTTCACTGCAATTACCCCGAACCTCTCACCACAAAACACTGGTTCCTGATGACTGAACTCCATTACCTAAGTTATGTTATCAAGAAATTTGCGAGGTTTGTGTAGGTTCCATAAGTATATCTCCTTTTCAGGACGTCTCCTCTACGCTCTTTTAGCACCCTCAGTTACTACATAATTCATTTTTTTAACTGGTATATCATATACGATATTCTCACTATCCAAGCTGGTATATGTGGAGATCTAGCAATAATGGCGTATCAGTCCCTCTCATTCTAGTGTGCTCATTGACTTCCAGGTTCCCTCAGTCCATGTAATTATAATTGAAATCCCTCCGCTATTAGTACTTTGCCATCTCGCTAATGTGATTGTCTTACTGCTTCATGTACCAACGTGATTAATCCTTTAGTGTGATCGCTATAGATTTGATCTAGATCATTAGAATTCTATGAAGAATCATAAGATCATTAAAATTCTTTGAAGGATTATATCATAACACCACTAGGCACTTCCTGCCAACGGTTACTCTTTCCATTACATACTGTCTCAACTGACCATCCTCCATTATCTCTTGAAACTTAGGTTATCTTTTATCAAGACCTGCCAATCCTCCCCTCCTGCACCTTCACTTTCCCTCCTCACTATCACGTTCCCTCAGGCCAGAACAGGCGAGATCATACATCCTTAGCAATCTTTGTTTCCACGACTCCAACATCAAATACACTTTCCCGTATACGATCCTTTACATTCCAGCTCTTTCCCACTAACTGCTAGTCCCTCAAGATTGGTAATCATTACTTTAAATCTGACGTACCATCTCCTTACACACCTGCCTTTTCTGCGGTGCTGTCCCGTCCTTTCGCCTCCCCTGGCGTCTCCAAGCCTTTTTGCTTTCCTTCGATTGTATTCTTCATTTTTCATTGAACTTCACTTATTTTTCATTTGCTTCGCCTACATAAAGACCTCATAGCTGGGTGATTCCAAGTCAACCGTAGACATAACTGGTCAACACTTTACGTCTTGATTATAATCACCCAATTCTCATTTCTTTTACCACCGAAAATGCCTTCTGGCAATTCTGTAGTAGCCAGTGGCCTTCAATAATCATTTTCTTTTCCGTTTTCTATTTGGTGTTTGATCGTCTTCCTATTCATAAATAATTACTGCTTTCGCCTCGATCGACCTCCTGCTGTAGTAATTTTACTAATCTGGAGCCGTTCACTTTTCATTAGATCCTTGAGTGTTGCACTGTCAGCCTCTGTGTATCTAACTTTCTCCAAAATCTCCCTTTCTGGTAACAAGCGTTGGTCCCGTGTGCTCTGCACTTTTTGAAACCTTTCATCAATCAAGCCATAAACTTCTTAGATTAAGCAGTGCGTGTTACTCTATCTACACCTTCATTTAACTTCCTGTATACCTCTGTTGGTATGGTCCCAGGTCTATTAATGTTCCAGCACATCATCCGTCATGCTCTGTGTCTGATGATCAGCAGCGTACTGCACCTCCCTCCCCACTGTCATTTCTTTCCTCCAGCTGATCAGCCTCTGAGACATTTTGGAAAGACCCATTATACCATATTTGCCTTTTTATGGATTCATCTTCTCTCTGATTCTGTTCCTATTGCATCCCCTCCATTAACCTGAATTTCTGCTCATATCCATTGACTACATTCCAGAGCTCACTAAGTTTTCCTCTGATGTCATGACATCTTTTATGGTGTTTAACTTGATTCCTCTGACTCTGGACTTCCACTCCTAATAGTGTCAACTTCTGATCCAGTTTTTGAATCATTTCAAACAGCCTCACTAAACTCGTGACCTGTGGTGTGTCCCATGTGGTCTCTCCCTCATGTTTTCTTCTTCCTGAGGATCTAGTCAACACACACTGACTGGTCAAGTGGCTCAACACACACTGCCTGGTCCTGCTGCTTCTATCTTATTCCACCTCTAAAGACCTTAATATGATCCTCCAAAACAAAAGATAATATTATATATCTTGTTTGCAAATAAATGATGTACATTGTTTGCATATATCCAGGGAGTACATTGTTTGCATATATCCAGGGAGCATTTTGAAAACTCAGTTGTTTGTATTGTATAGTTGTAGATATTGTTCCACATACGTACGTATCTTTACTTACTGTTGCATTTCTTTAGACATATTGTAAGACACATTTATTCACTCTTCCCATGTTCGTTATTCACAGTAGTTACTGTAAGGATATCATTCAAATGTACAATGCTTAAAGATGTTGCAGCTGGCAACAATGACCATTCTTTTTGAATCAGGTCTTCCAGCTCTCAACGTTACTAAACTCTATACAAGTGGCACAGTCAGACAAACCTAAATGATAGATCATTCAGGTCACCTAACCGTAAACTTTACTCCCTCACTTACTTTACATGATGGGTTTGTTGGATTCTGAATTTCGGCAAGAAAACCACAGCACGAGTGTGTGTGTGTGTGTGTGTGTGTGTGTCCTATAACTTCAGACAGTCATCATGGAGAGCGTATGAGTAACACATGGTATATGTGACCTGGCCCACCAAATTTGGGGCAACTCATAGTAGGAAGGCATAATGAATTCCTAATCCTGTATTAACCTTGTCTCACTGACTGTTATATCCTTTTCCTGTAATGGAATCACTTCACATAACATGATTATTGTGTGGCCATCGGCAACTCAAGAGTGGGCCATTTTGACAACTACTTCTTTCCCTACACGTCGAAGCTTTGGAACTCTCTACCTTCTCGTGTCTTTCCCAATAACTATGACCTGGCACATTTCAAAATACAGGTCGTTAACTTCTTCCAAAATTCGTAAATACTTCTTTTTTTTTCCCCGTTTAATGATAATCTCTATGTTTCAAATAAGGCCTAGCCTTGATGTGGACTCTTCTCCGTGACTGGAGCCTTCAAAAAAAAAGGAAAAAAACTTAAGTCTTCGGAATTTTTTCGTGTCGACGTGTCATTTGGATATATAAGTATCTTTCACTTCACTGTGTTACAAGCAATAACCACATGAGGAATTCCCTTTAATAAAGACGTAATATTATGTTACTCGTGACCAGTTTTCCTCCTGCGTTACTCGTCCGCTAACCTTACAGTTGTGAGAAATTTGTGACTACTTCAAGGATGGTAATATCCTTGCAGACACTTGTCACTGTTCAAATAACCCATGCTCTGAGCTGTGTATGTAGACATCTGGTGCATTCATGGCTAGTGAGAGTATACAATTATGGAATCACCTCCTGTATGTTGTGTATCGTTTACCTTATGTTTCGCTGTCCATATCAACACTTGTACTGTACACCGCACCTGCTGCATGCTGTGTCCCATTCTGAATCGCATTTATAATTTGTATAAATGTGATTTGTGTATCGGAGCTCTCAAATTATAGGACTCGTACAGTGTACATTGTACACCTAGTCTGATGATAATCTCTACGTAAGACATAGCTATGTGTATATGTATGTATGTGTTACGTTAACTTATTGTGTATTACCCAAATGCCATCAATGCCATCCCGCCCTTCTTGACGGAACAAGGAGGACCCAGGGCCCACCTGTGGTGATGTACCCAGTGGACGCTGTGTGCTCGCCTCCACCTACCCCTCCTGGCCACTCATCCGTCGTCCATATCGTCACAAAACTGACAAACGAAGATGCTACATTAATCCTGCTGATTTCCAAGTGTTTCGTTCGTTTCTATCTCGTTTTCTTTATACATTCTCTTTTGTGTATTTTTCTCAGTGATTATCATCAGCGAACTAGTAATCTCATTTCATCCTCAATAATTTCAACAAGGGAGAGATCTACTGACCACAAGGTGCCACCAACCTCAAAATCATATCTTGGATTGCAACGAAGTTTACTAGGCTCATACCATTATGTTCAGTCTGTTCATATCAATATACTGATTACAAGTTTTACTAACGTGAAAGTTATCCTGTGAGTTTAAGTTTCATCAAAGTGACTATGTTATCTGGTGAGAGAAGATTACTAACGATAATATGATGTACAGGAAGGTAAAGCATGTAATATGTAATTTCCAGGTTAACGACCCTTATCAGTGGATGATTTAACCCTCACGATGAAGTTCATCGGCTACAGTCATGTACAGATGTTAAATGTGTCATCCGTTAATATCACGTCCAGTGTTAACTGTATCGTTGGGTACTGACACGAAGTGTTCAGTGTCGCCCACTACAGTCACGTACAGTGTTCACTGTTCTGAGGAAGAGAGGTGGTCTTTTCGGCACTTTTGCATCTGGGGTGGAGATAAGGTTGCCTGAGCTCCCCGTGTGTGGGGTGAACACAAGATTTCCTAAGTTCCCAAAACAATACGATGGAGAGAAGCATTCCCCACTTCCCCGCCTTTGGAGTGGAGAGGTTTCCTCAACTCCCTGGGGGGAGGGGGGGGGGGTATTTTTGGCTCTCCCTCCTCTTGGGTGAAGGGAAAAGTGACCCAGCTCCCCTACCTTTGGGGTGGAGGGAAGGTGTCCTCAACCCTCCCGCCTCCGACCTTTGTTTATCTGAAAATTCAAGGGATACTTGTCCCTTGTTCCAGGAGACTGGAACATCCCAGGCAACTTCAATCATTGTGTGGATGAAACTCGAGATTCCATCTGCAACAGAGTCACTCCTGCCCTATCCTCTTAAGAACTCTCCATTTTCTTTACTTCAGTCCGTGTCAGGAGCAGTGGTTCAGTCCAGTAGGTGGATCGCAGGATCTCCCGACCGTGTGGTACTTACTTGCTCTTGCCCTTACCCTACTTGCCCTTGGTCCACACAACCCTCACACTTTTGACCTTCCTCTCGCTTTCTCGTCCAGCGATTACTCTAAGCCAAGAATCTTGCATGAAATCCATGTTAGTGGCACATTAACTGATGGTTGCTGTAATATTTTGTCCTCCGTGCTCTCGTCAGTGCTGTTCAAATCGTTTTCATTCCTTTTCCATATTCATCCTTCTGCATCCCCGAGATGGTATATCAGCAGGAAGCCAGAGGCTGTCTTGATGTTGTATTTTTATTAGTCTCTTCAAACCCACAGTAGAGAACTAAATGAAACCTGGGCTAACGCATGACAAAATTTACCAGCTCATTGAGACGTTTTCTTACATTTAACTTTTTCATAGCTTCTTATCTCCTGATGTTTATCTGACTACCAAAATCACATACACACACCATCACAATATGACCGACCACATCACGTACACACATCATCACAATATGACCGACCACATCACGTACACACATCATCACAACATGACCCACCACATCACGTACACATCAACACAATACGACCCACCATATCACATACACACATCATCACAATATGACCGGGTCATGAGGCAGGGTCTTATTAAGGATGTAAGAGATATATACAAAAGTTTCGTCATGATGTGCAGAAGTCGCGCCTACTATATGTATGATATCCTGTAGGGAAGACGTCAATAGCATGACCATCAAGGCTGAGCCTCAGTGAGGGTATCAATAATGTTTCACAAAACAATCCGGGACCCAAGACGTCCCTATCAGGCATTACATATTGCCCCATGAAAGCCCACTTTCCGCTCCCTCCGAGAGCGAGCCATATACTTCCCCACACAAAAGAATCGTCTCCGATATCATGAGACACATTTGTGGCGTGTGTGGCTCCCTGGCGGGGGAGCAATGAAGACAGTCTCCTTGGTTCTGGTCATGTGTCAGCTGACTACAAAGCTCGTCTACCGTCCCGTGTGTCACACATGTGATGGTACGGTAATGATGAGGGACAGGTGCAGTACTGTCAGGGGTAAATGTAACTAAAACGATGGATGAAGATTCTACTGAAACTTTGTTCCGGTAACGTTAGAAATAAGTACTCTCTCTCTCTCTCTCTCTCTCTCTCTCTCTCTCTCTCTCTCTCTCTCTCTCTCTCTCTCTCTCTCTCTCCTATATCATTCAAGCGGGTATAAGACGTTTAAAGATGCACGAGGAATAACACAGGCTATAGATGCTGTATCTAGGTAAAGTGAATGTATATAGGCAGTGTTTGTATGAAAGTATTCCTATTTCTTCTTCGAGACGTAAGTCTGTCAGTCCAGCGGGACATTACACAGCAACAGCGGCATGACCCCCAGCAGCCAGACCTGCTGTGGTGTTCCTCGTCAGACGAGATCTTCACAATCACGCGTCCATGCTTCACTGTGGAGCTTCCGGACCGTCAGTGATCACTGTTGTGAGGAAACATTACCCATCATGACCCTCGCGTGGTCACCTCACCAGCCACCTATGGCTGCTGGCCAGTATCGGCAGCGTCCTCAGTATGTCTTGTTATATCGACAGACAGGAACCCACGGGGGTTCGAACCCAGTGACGGAATATCTGTTCATTACATTGTTATAAAGTTACAGTAGACGACAGGGAACGGGAAAAGGATTGACCCTATCATGCCCATCTCGGGTGGAAGGTAACGTGATGGACACAAAAAATAAAACGACTAATTTACCTTCCTCACGTCTTTCGAGTCCCGACTGTTGAAAGTGAAGTGGAGAGGTTATGGGAAGAGGGGAAAGAAATAAGACGGAAGAGGACTTCACAGCTCCGCCGTACACGGAATGGTGTCATAACTCATTCTTAGTATTGCTGTACTCTATACAGAAGCTGTGGGAAGCAGCAGACAAACGCGTACCGCGGGTCATTTTCATGGGAGAAGTGACTGAGATAACACAATACTCTTCGTGATAGTCTTTTTTCTTGTTTACATTTGTTCACTGTTTCCCGCTTCAGTGAAGAAGCGCCAGGAACAAGTAAAAACAACGGCCTCATATCTTCACATCTCTCTGGCACTTATAGTGAACTGAGTACAATCAGACCTCTACAGACCAGTTAAGTTCCCTGGCTCAGCTCATTAACAGCACGTCAACCACATAAACGACAACGCTCCCATTTGCACCCCTCCTTCTCTCACGAATATTAGGCCCGGACCCTCAGTGCCTCCTTCTCTCCATCCTTCCATCTCCTTCTCAGCCTTCCCCTTCTTCCTCCTCCCTCAACTTCTGCCACGTAGGTTCTCTTGGTCAGTCTCTCTTCACTCATCCTCTCTATGTGACTGAACCATTTCAACATATCCCAGTCATCTCTCTCATTCACTCTGCTTTTACTAACATATCTCATTTTCACACTATCATTTCTTCCATGAGCAACTTTCCTCACATCACATATTGTCCTCAGACATTTCATATCTAACACATCCACCCTCTTCCGTCGTTTTGCATTTAGGGTCCAAGGTTCGTATCCACACAACACCTTGGAAACCAGCTATACATTTACTCCTGCTTATCATAGTCAAAAGAAACATTGAATTGTCCGTCCACACACTTGAATCCACCTAGAACCGTTGCCTTCTCATCCACATCATGGTTAACCTCAGCCCTCACACTTCCATACCCACTCCCCAGGAACCTAAGGCACTCCACTTCCACCAGGTTCTCTCCCTTCATATTCATGATCACAATGACATACATACCAACGGGATGTTGTGTGTTTGTCTGGTTGTCTGTATGTGTCTGTATAAATGTTCCAGCTTAGGTAATGTGAAGATGAGGATGTGATAAAGAAGGGTAACACATAATGATCCAAGCTAGGTTCAGCAGGCTACCATAGTAATAATGATAATACGCTACACATTAAAAGTATTAAGGTAGTCGATGCGATCACAATAATTTTTCTGTTTTTTGTTCTCCGTTTTGTATGATCTTTTGTCATGTAGATTTACTGATTCCTTCGGTCGTGATGTAAGAAATAATGGCTATTCCTTACTCAACGAGCCGGAAACTTATGGACCATGAGAATATTTTTCCAAGGGACAAATTCATTCGAAAACCAACACGACGGACGTGGCACAGTGGAACAGCGTTCTCTGGATATATATGTCGGAAAATGTTTTTAATCCCTCCAGCTGATGATCATTTACCACCAGTGAGGCTCACTCCTGCCACACCACCACTGAGGCTCACTCCTGCCACATCACCAGTAAGGCTCACTCCTGCCACACCACCACTGAGGCTCACTCCTGCCACACCACCAGTGAGGCTCACTCCTGCCACACCACCAGTAAGGCTCACTCCTGCCACACCACCAGTAAGGCTCACTCCTGCCACATCACCAGTAAGGCTCACTCCTGCCACACCACCAGTGAGGCTCACTCCTGCCACACCACCAGTCAGGCTCACTCCTGCCACACCACCAGTGAGGCTCACCTGTCACATCCTGGAAAGTATCACGATGTTTTGATAAAATATTTTCTCCCCTGATTCTTAATCTCCCTCGTCCAGTTGTTCTCATAGTGTTCATTGTTTATATAGATAACTTTGAGCAACACTTATGTTTTCTACGTGCAGTCATGATCAACACTGTGTTATCATGATCAACACTGTGTTACTGCTTACTTCCCACTTGGTAATAAATATTTTCCATTCAATTTGTATATTTCACCTGGAAAAGTGTCAGATCGCTTCATTTCTGTAAAGTCTTGGAAGGTGCTCTTTGACCTCAGCTTATGAACTGCATCTCACACAAACTGTCTTCACATGTGTATGATTCTGTATCAGGCGGAAGCATTCAGCTCTGCTCTGTTGTGTACTGCACACACCACCAAGGACAGCTGAACTGGCAAGTAAACCTTAAGGCTGCAGTTGGTATCATTCACCGAGACATAGTACTTGAACACTAGCTTCCTTCCGAGCACATGGGATGCCCCTCCGTCACATGGACGCCCTACAGGTCTATGGTGAGTGACAACAAACCCTCAGATCAGCACAGGGCAGGGTACTCACTCCTCCCTACCCTGTGTAGTGAGAGTCATGACTCGTCAACTTGTACAAGATCTGACCACATAACGACCACAAGACCTCGCACAGTTTGTCGAGTCCTGATTGCTGTGTGGATTGGTCACCTCACCTGACAACACTATGATAATCATGAACGAGAAACGGATCGACGCTGCGTGTAAACTTTCCCACGTCCACAATGAGGCTGTCTAAGTCAATGGTGTAGGTACTATAGTTTGACCACTGACTCCGTGCGACAACCAGCTGTGTAATGAAGCAGAGGGACGCCAACGACTTCGTTTTCAATATCAATGAGGCTGAATTTAGTATAAACATTTGCTATCACATTTTCTATCCTGTACATCAGATATGTTATCGACTACCATACCATACCTCACACATACCTAACCTTATGGTTGCTACCTAAAGCAACTGCAGGTCATGGTGAATGACGCCATGAAGCTCACACTAGGACCAGATTGTTCTATGGCTTGTGAAGTTAAGACATGAGAATAAACTACAGCTCCCCACCATCACTGACACACTCCAGACCTTTGTCTCTGTTACGGGAACCAAGAGCCATAAATAATCCACCTTTGTTCCCTGATTCACACACGACCTTGCAGCAGCCTTCACCTCTCCACCGGAGGCAGCCAGACACCAAGTGGGTAATAGAATAATAGAAGGCGTTACTGAACATAAGTCATATGTTCTGCCATTACTGTAGATCCTCACCCCTGGAAGGCCACTGAAGCTGCCAAACATCTGGCCTTAACCAGTACGTCATGTGACTGTCAACCACAGTGTCTACGTAGCACATCCAGACACAGAGGATTTGACCTATATTTCTGCTGTATTTCCTCACATAGCGTTCACACATCGTGATGGTAAAGTAGGCAAACAGGCCTGTTCCAAGCCTAGGGTAGACATCACACTAAAACGACAGCTAATATCAGATCCACACTAACTGGACGGCACGTGCCATCCAAGAGTGAACTCAGATGAAGAAATGCCAGTCGCTCCAGTGGCAGGTATCATGACAGGTGCTGTACCACTGACTACCCTTAATGGAGAGCGCATGACCACAACTAGACGTTGGCCAGACTGGAAGAGCCAGACTGGAAGGAGCTATAGGTACACCAGGCAGGCAGAACGTGATCGGTGTAAGTCATGATATCACGACACCTTTGTACTGTGTGGGGAAGGAATTATACACTCACGGGGGATGCATCTCTCGAACTCTTTCATATGATCATATAACTTTACAAACTTCTATAATCTATATGTTGCTCACACACTCAGTTTCATCATTCAATTAACTCAATTCATCCACGACTCATACTTAAATAATCATTCCTTACGCTTTCGAAAAAAAGAAAGATTTCATGTTATGATCTCTGGTTATTCTCTCCTTGTATCTTTTAAAGAACCGTTCACAGTTGACAACATCATACTAGCTAAAACACAGTAAGTTTGGGATCAGATCATCTCTTACTCTTCTTTCTCCCATGGTGGACAAATATAAGGCCTTTAGTCTTTCCCTGCGACTCTTAATTGTGGTACCGTCTTCGTTGTCCTCCTCTGTACCTTCTCTGTTAGTTCCGTGTGTTTCTTCAGGCACTGTAACCAAACTTCAGAAACCTATCCTAGAGTTCGCCCTAATGTATAATGTGAACCGTTTGCTCAATACTTCTTTACCCAAACGCTTGCATGTTCTTGTAATATTTGCCAGTAGACAGTTCATCTCCTGTACTATTATCTTAATGTGGGAGTGACACTCAACATTATACCCTCAGGTGCTGGTGACCCCCAACACTATACCCGCAGGTGCTAGTGGCCCTCCAACACCAAAACCTCAGGTGCTGGTGGCCCTCCAGCACTATACCCTCAGGTGCTGGTGGCCCTCCAGCACTATACCCTCAGGTGCTGGTGGCCCTCCAGCACTATACCCTCAGGTGCTGGTGGCCCTCCAGCACTATACCCTCAGGTGCTGGTGGCACTCCAGCACTATACCCTCAGGTGCTGGTGGCACTCCAGCACTATACCCTCAGGTGCTGGTGGCCCTCCAGCACTATACTCTCAGGTGCTGGTGGCCCTCCAGCACTATACCCTCAGGTGCTGGTGGCCCTCCAGCACTATACCCTCAGGTGCTGGTGGCCCTCCAGCACTATACCCTCAGGTGCTGGTGGCCCTCCAGCACTATACCCTCAGGTGCTGGTGGCCCTCCAGCACTATACCCTCAGGTGCTGGTGGCACTCCAGCACTATACCCTCAGGTGCTGGTGGCACTCCAGCACTATACCCTCAGGTGCTGGTGGCACTCCAGCACTATAACCTCAGGTGCTGGTGACCCTCCAACAGCAGTCCTCTTCCTCGTCATGCACGTCATACCCAGTCTTCACCGTACATGGTTACTTGTTATTCAAGCATAAGCTTTACTGCGGAGTCTTCATACGTCATACCTTAAGGATCATGAAGCCACACTTTCTACACTCCTCCTCACCACCCAGCATCACCATCATCCTCTCTACTTCATTCCAGTTTCATCTTCAATCTTCTCCTATCTATTGCATTTATCTTTCCTTCACACTCGAGCTCATTCCATCTTCCTACCTCACCATCAGCACCCGTCTCCTCCCACCCTCGCATCCCACGTCCTCACCAACACCTTCCTGTAGCCTCGCCTGCGCCGCCTCATCCTCTGCCTTCCCTCTCTCAACATCCCCAGTGTTTTCCCATTTCCCTGATGATACGGGTCTGCTCCTCCACTCACGATGGAGCAACACTTGTTTGCAAACATTACATTGGACGATATATTTCCTGCAGGTGAGAGGCGCCTCGAGCGCGCGGTCGCCAGCGATGAAGAGGAACCTCATCCGCTCGCTTTCAGCCTTCTCTAAAAATTTCTCTCACATGAAATTTTCTTTAAAGGCTGCTGACAGCAGCTGAGATGTTGGAGAGGGTGTGAAGATAGAATAAGGAGGTGAAAAATGGGAAGGGAGGATATAAGGAGAGAGGGGAGGAAGAGAAGGCGAGGAATACAATCGATCCCCTGCTATAGGTAGAAAAATGATGAATAATTTAGTGAGCTTTTTATGTGTTATTTGTCTTAGTGTGATGTATATGTCTATATAAGAATGAATGTATATCTGAGTATATATGTTCGTACGCATATATGATTACACCGACACGTATGGCTTGGGGTCAGGACACATCCCCTGAACGTAAGAAACACAGTCGTCCCCCAACCCTAATGTTGTCAATATGTTACCCGCTTGGTAGAAATTCCTGCTGAACCATGCTTTTAAATGGAAAAGTTAAGGCTAAAGCCACCTGCCTGGAAGCCCCGTTACTTATGGTTTTAGTCAAGGTTCCAGGATGCCTCCAGCTCGCTAAAACTCGGTAATCTTATTCCTCAATAATTCTTTTCCTCTTGGTTTAATCTGTCATTGTTTATGGTCAGACTTCCTGTACCTTAAGACTTCTATGACCCAATCTTTAGGCAACTATAATATCATATACAAAAAACTCTACACAAGTATATATATATATATATATATATATATATATATATATATATATATATATATATATATATATATATATAGAGAGAGAGAGAGAGAGAGAGAGAGAGAGAGAGAGAGAGAGGTTGTTTTACGTTGGAAGCTCTATTTACAGACAAAAGTCCACATCAAGGCAGGGCCTTAATTGAAATACAGAAAGGATTAAAAAAGAGAGGAGGAAGAGAAAAGGGAGAATGTTTACGAATTTTGGAGGTAGGTCATAGTTATTGGGAGAGACTTGAGAGGGCGGAGAGTTCCAAAGCCTCGAAATGTAGGGAAAGAAGCAGTTATCAAAACGGCCCACCCTTGAGTTGCCAACGACCACAGAGTGATCATGTGACGCAGCAGCTTAACAGGTATTACATGGTCTACCTAGTGTCGGGGGAACGCAAGCAGCCAGCTCTCAGGGCAAAAACCAAAGTAATACCTATAGAATAGGGAAAGTAAACCAACATTGCGGCGCTGGGCTAGTGGTTCGAATCTTGAAGTTAGCCTGTGGGAGTTGATAAGTCGGATCGCTTTTGACTCACCTCTGTCAAGTAAGAATGCAGAGCTAGAACCACCCCAGATGTGAGAGCAGTACTCCCCATACAAGGACGAATCAATCCTTTGTATAAACAGAGGGAATGCTCAGATAAGAAATTCTGACATCCAAACAGGATTCCATTTCTTGGAGGCAGACTTAAGATATTTTCGGAATGAGGGGTTTCCAAGATAGTGTTGATATTCCAGTAATATCAAGTATGCTCATTGAGTAAAGAGGTGGAATTACAGAACAGTCAAAGAAGAAAGTTGAGAAAACTGGGTCGTAGAGGCATTAAACTTAACCAGGTTTCGTCTACTCCACTGAGATATCCTGTCCAAGTCTGTGTTTACTAAAGATGTTGTGTCGGGAAGAGATGCAGATAGAATGAGAGAAGAAGGAACAGAAATGAAGGATGTGGAGGAATGCACCGTTGAGTTGTCAGTGTATGAGTGCATTTGGTTATGTGTGGAAGAAAGGAAATCTTTTATAAACAGAAGAAAAAGTGTAGGAGACAAGACAGAACCTTGAGGGACACCGATGTTGATGGAGAGAGAGAGAGAGAGAGAGAGAGAGAGAGAGAGAGAGAGAGGGGGGGGGGGGATGGCGGGTAGGTTGATCTATTAACAACCACGGAGATAGATCGGCCAGAAAGGAATATAGATATGAGGCAGCAAAGCGAGTGAGGAAAGCCAAAACAAGGGAGCTTAGAGACGAAACCCTGATGCCACACCCTGTCAAAAGCCTTAGATATGTCAAGGGCAACTACACATGACTCCCCCAAATTCTTCAGGGATGATGACCAGACATAAGTAAGATAAGGAAGAATATCACTAGTGGGTCTCTCCTTACGAAAGCCATACTGGTGATTAGAGAGAAAACTGTGAGATTCAAGATGACAAGATATGGGTGTTAAGGAGGGATTCAATGATTTTGGAAATGGTAGATGCAATAGCAACAGGACGATAGAGAGGGGTCAGAATAGTCACCCTTCTTAGGGAAGGGATGTACCAAAGTACGTTTCCAAGAAGAAAAATTTCTGGTTTTTAAACAGAAACGGAACAGATGAGCAAGCACAGGTGCAAGTCTTGAGGCACACCCTTTCAGTACACGGGGATGGATGCCATCAGGACCATAAAACCTTGCTTGTGTCTAGAGAGAGAGAGACACACAGTCTGAAAAGAGATTGCAGGAAGAGGCAGAGAAAAGTCAGAGGAGCAGAGGGGGAAAAGGAATATCAAAGAGTCATCCGATGTAGAGTTAGAGAAACGGGAACCAAATAGTCGTTTGGTCTACGGAAGAGACAGCTATAGTACCGTCAGATCGGAAAAGTGAAGGAAAGGTAGAGCGACAGAAGTTGTTACAGATGCCCTTAGCTAAAGACGATAAAGACCTATCAATGGATGACGAGGAGAGATTATCGCATTTTCTTTCCATAAAGAAACGCTTCACCTCACGGATAACGTGCTTGCAGCGACTACGAACAGCGATAAACGCTGAATCCATTCCATAGTATCTTGTCACTACAATCATCATGTCAGGCCGTTCATCTGTTAGGAAACATAGGTAGATATCTGAAGATAACGAAGGAAACATCATTGGATAGGCATTTATGAAATTGCACAGACCGACCTGGTGCCAGTGATGGAGGATGTGACAAGTCTGGTGAGTGTTAGTTACCGACGTTACGTGTTAGTTTTGTCAATAACGATGACACACACATTGTGGCGACCATGTCCACCCCGTGTGTGTTACCACTGAAGGATTACAGAGGTCACACAGGGTTTTCGTCACATCCGTAATTATAACATCAAATGTTATAGATTATGTCCATTACATAAAATTACAATTTCTTCATACTGTAGACTTACTGATGAGAAAAATGGTGGATAGTTTCAAAATTCCATGTACCGTACCAATGACAAAAAAGGTAGTCTGTCTTATTTATGGTGAGACGGTACAGGCAGCTAAGGCCCCAATCAAGGCCATCTCGACATATATACTCTAGCCTAAACCAGGTATCCATTTTATCGACCAACCCCTAAAGGTGGATGAACAGTTGGGTTGACTGTGTACCGACTGCCACAACCAGGATGCCAAACTATGTTCAAACCTGGGAGGCCCGTGAATACGTTACGATCAAGAACACTAACTGCTACACTACGGAGGACCATCTAAAACTTTCAATCTTCTCAAATTAAGACACAGTGCTCTAGTTTGAGTCTATATCTCTGTTCACACACGTTATATTTCATATGATGAACATTACCACAGAAACTAAAGTGCCAACAGTACCTACAGTGTACAATATCGTGTGGTCTACAGACCTTGTTACTTTCTCCGTACACATGTTTTCCTTGAAACATCGCATTATAATAGGAAACAGATCCGCTCGTGACTGTCCATTTCTTCTTGCTTCAGACATATACCTGCAGTTCCTATGTTTCTGTCTGACAGCCCTATGTTGTGTTCAACGACCTCTTTATCTTGTGTAAGTTTGGCTAAAGTATCAACTTGGCTATGCTCTCGGAGAGCTACATGGGAGGGAATCCACGACAGTTTGCCCTGAATGTCTTCACCAATGATGCTGACATATCTATATCTAGCTTCACAGGCACGTATCTACTACATTCTAGTCTCATACAGCAAGTACTTACCTAATTGTATTTCTGCAGGACTTAGCGATGTTTGTTATGCCTCGTCTTCTTTTATCAGGTTGTTTTTGATACACACAACATTTTCTGGTGGCTCCATCTATCAGTTGCTCTGTATGAGGAACTGAATTTCCTCACAGTCTTTCATCCTCGCACTTTATCACGTAATTCAGACCTATGACCTCTTGCCCTCCTCTTCGCAGGAAGTGAAGTTCCTGTTGACTGGATGAGGAGGGTATGTATGACAGCTGGGGTTGGCGGGAGTATACCTGATGACAAACGAAGGCAGTGCTTATTCCCGTTATCAAAGATAAAGGAGAAAAATTAATGTAAGAGTTGCAGAGGACAGACAGATAGCAAGTTTATAGTGGGTGATCATGTTGAAGACTGAATCCCATGCAGAGGATCAGACACGGTGGCTCTGAGAGGAGGATGTGCACACTAGTTTATCTTTTCTTTTTTACTGAGCCGGAATCTTAAAATTCTAAAGAATAAGATGATGTATAATTCATGGAATTTCAAAAGCTTTAAGATGAAATTAATAAAAAAAAAATCAAAAATATCTGATTCTCTTTTGATATTACCACTTTTTTTTTTTTTACAAGTAATGTTTGTATAAAACGCATGATGTGGTATGAATGAGTCGTATGATGTGGTATGAGCGAATGGTCTAAGCAAATGTTGGAGCGTCACCCAGAGCTGTTTTGTGTCATTATGGATATATCGCTATGCTTAAGTATGGCAAGATAAAGTGATTATGGTACACTGCCGAACAAAGTAGAACAAAACTACTTTGCTGCAGTTACTGTACGCAGATGATGGTGTGTTGTTCCATGAATGGGAAAGACTTGAACGATGGGCCTCCCTGATGGTTTGTGTAGCAGCAGGACTGAAAATGAATGCGAGTAGAGTAAGGGTCTTACCACAAAAGATGATCACTCTGAGTATAATACCAGTGTGAATGGAGGAGGGGACGGTTGAGGGACAGCTGAGATATAGAGTTAAAATCATGGAAGGGAAAAGGATTGGAGGTGCACCGAGAACTTTAGTGAAATGAAATAAATTGAACATAGAATGCGAGAGCAGCTTGCATGATGACATGCTTCTTCCAACACTGACATATGAATGTGCAATCGTCGCGTTTGGGTGTTTAGAGAAGTCAGATTTTCTCCGGCAGAAATGGCTAACTTACACCGTATAACTAAAATTAGACTATATAAAAACTGAAGAGGATGACGTATGGTGGATGATAAGCTGGTGCAAAAGATATATTGTGGTTCAGTTAGCTGATGGTGCAAGAACAGATGGAGAGTTGCAGTCAAGAAACAGCTCCGGGGTAAAGACGTTTAGATGAGGATGAGAGAAGACTAGTTTATAACCATGTGCATTAGAAAGGCTCTAATTGTGAAGGTGATAATGTGAGCGGTCAAGCTTGTCTAACTTGATGGTGTGGCTGGAGGTGTTTGTCTCACTTAACAAATCAGTTAATTGTGCGAAGTGAAAATTGTATAAGCTTATGTTCACTTTGGATACTGGATAGGTTGTGGATATGTGCCGAGGAAATGAAAGGCTTTATATACGTAATCCACCCTGTAAAAAGATTTTGAGTAAAGATAATGAATAGATAGAATATTAAAACAGGATTGGATTCACTCAAGTAACAATTACTAAATACAAAGGCTAGACTGAAAACAAATTAAGGAGTTAAGTTACCTGTCTCTTGAAAGTCAAGGTATGTAAATACATTAGGGAAGGCCAAATTAAGGAAGACAAATGGAGGGCTGGATCAAAGTTGGTCAGGACAAGAGAAAGTTCAAGACTGACGACCTGTGCAGAGAGAGAGAGAGAGAGAGAGAGAGAGAGAGAGAGAGAGAGAGAGAGAGAGAATGGCAATATTTGTGTCGCGAGGCAGCAGGACTCGCATCTCAGCCATCGATTTCCTTTGATTGCAACTTTTAACCCTTCCGCACAATCGGATTCAGGACATCTCGTCTTCTTAGGGTATGTGTGTGACACTGCCATAAAGACTTCCTTTAAGTTCAGTGATTTACTGAACAACTGTCTAAGCTAAGATCCTGAATACTGCAGTGTGCTACAGGGTAGCCTAGTATGCGATCGTGTAAACAATAAGATTCTTTGCTACCTGAGAACAATATTTAATTTCTAAAGCTCTTCTAGCATACATCTGCGTCTTTATATATATATATATATATATATATATATATATATATATATATATATATACATATATATATATATATATATATATATATATATATATATATATATATATATATATATCTGAATTTTTCTATCATACTTCAAACCGTAATCGTTTCCTTCGTACTGCGCACCAGGACAACTCAGGTAAGACCGATGAAGCTCATTGCCAGATCAGTTCCCACGTTTCTGGCCGCCACTCACTACTTTCCCAACCCGAACTGTAATCAGAGCAACTCAGGCAGAGGAGGAGATGGGAGCGTCTTTGTGGGGTTAGGAAGCAGGAGGCGAAGGAAGTAGTCAGCAATTCTACAGGACTTACTGTCACATGTGGAGGTAAATGAACATGAATATAGAGCTTGGTTGTTGGAGGTTTGTATGTGTTATGAAAGTGCGTGTCATATGCACTATATTCGTGTGTGTGTGTGTGTGTCCCACCACCTCACAGCGAGCCACCTGACCCACCACCTCACAACAAGCCACCTGGCCCACATGCCAACAGCAAGCTGTGATCCACTCATTGTGAGTCAAGTGGCCCACACGTCTCAGTATGAGGATCAGAAGGTCCTGCTTCTATCGTCAACTGAGGCCATGGGTGAAACACAGTGATCACTTACCAAAAGCTCTGTATAGTGTATGGTAAACAGACCACTCAGTATATACGTGTGAGCACACTCACTTCCCAAGACTTACTGTCGTCCCTTATAGACAAACTGACGTGAGGAAGCTGCAAGGCGCCGCCTACTGGCAAGTTAAGAAACACTCTAAATCATAAGTACCACAACATACCTTCCCACTAGACTGAGAGAGCAGCCTCTGTGGTGATGGCATTGTTCTAGGCCATCAGAATCACTGGGAGAACGGCGGGCCGACGCCAGGTACAACGTGGCTCTCGTCCTGTAACGAAAGGTACACAGCAGGGGAAGTGCAGGTCTCAAACGTCGCTCCAACAGTTGAGTTTGACGCTTTCTCCAGCAAGGTGCACACCGACAACTCAAGATTCCATATTTACAGTCAAGTTTACACGACAATCTGCACCTTCCAGAGAAGCTGTGTATTTATATAACAATCACATACACAGGTAACTATGATGATCACTCGGCTAGTGACTGTAGCAGGAAATCAAAAGCTCTCAAATATCTATCCAAAGTTTTTTGAGGAACAGGAAAAAAATTAGTAATAAATGGTGTTTAAAACCCTGCTCACGCTGTGGAGGGAATGTGATCCAAACACCTAGCAAACACTAGACAAATGACTGAAAATGGTTCTTGATGAAACCCAGTATAGACGACTGTACCATATCTGTGGCGGCTCTCAACATATGATGAAGGCTACGCGGTGTCCCTTCCCATATATATGGTAAACCTCGTCGAAGGTACTCTCTCTCTCTCTCTCTCTCTCTCTCTCTCTCTCTCTCTCTCTCTCTCTCTCTCTCTCTCTCTCTCTCTCTCTCAGCGAGCCAGAAAGTAATATTTACCAACACTGCCTTCGGTGGGCGAGGAACTCAGCAAATCACCGGCAACGGCCCATGAACAAAGAACCAATCATTGATCGACATTACTAAGGTGCTGGCATCAAAAGAACCAATCATTGCCCAACATATGGATGACTGTGCACACACACACAGCCAACCAGCGGGTAATAATCTGGTGACGCACCACGACCAACCAACCACTCTCATTCCCCGCCGGGGCCCACATATAGTCCAATTGTTTCATCGTTTATCTTCACCGTGAAGATATATCAGTTTCCTCTTGGTGATTCCCGGGAGAGTGTTGCTGGTCCGTTGATCAAGGTGGCGTACCGCTCCTGGCTATGGGTAATACTGCAATATTCCTTTTCTTTCCAGCAGGAACCATCACACTGCTGCTAACATATACAGTGAAAGAATGTTCTCTGTAGTTGGTGTTTCAGGTATTGTGTGACACAGGAAGCTGATTATGTTCATCTTACTTTTGGGAATAACTGAGGCCTTATACTTCCAGATTTTTCTTATTGCTACTTTATGTATATATATATATATATATATATATATATATATATATATATATATATATATATATATATATATATAATACTTAGTCGCTGTCTCCCGCGTTAGTGAGGTAGCGCAAGGAAGTAGACGAAAGAATGGCCCAATCCACCCACATACACATGTATATACATAAACATATATATATATATATATATATATATATATATATATATATATATATATATATATTGTCGATGTGCTGTCAATGGACTGAACCAGGGCATGTGAAGCGTCTGGAGTAAACCATGGAAAGGTCTGTGGGGCCTGGATGTGGATAGGGGGTGTGAGCGAATGTGGCCTTTTTCGTCCGTTTTCTTGACGCTACCTCGCTAAAGCGGGAGGTGGCGATGCTGTTTCCTGATCCTACAGCGCACTACAGTAATGATCCTACAGCAAGCAATAGTGTTAAACTATAACCACATCCTAACAGTTATTGTTCCTTCACTGTTCATCAGTTATCGTTCCCTAGCACTGCTGGTGACCTCTGACATCTTCACTGTTCATCAGTCATCGTTCCCTAGCACTGCTGGTGACCTCTGACATCTTCACTGTTCATCAGTCATCGTTCCCTAGCACTGCTGGTGACCTGTCAACAGTCACCGTCCCACTAACTCGTACATCACTGACACTGACACACTATACCTTCGACCACTGTACCGACCTAGCTAACACCACTGTGGACTCTGTGTTGTCCTCAAGTGACGCTGTTGTTGTGGTCATATACTACCTCCCCTCGATGGTGACCAGTTGTGGTGGTCATATACTACCTCCCCTCGATGGTGACCAGTTGATGTGGTCATATACTACCTCCCTCGATGGTGACCAGTTGTGGTGGTCATATACTACCTCCCCTCGATGGTGACCAGTTGAGGTAGTCATATACTACCTTCCCTCGATGGTGACCAGTTGATGTGGTCATATACTACCTCCCCTCGATGGTGACCAGTTGAGGTGGTCATATACTACCTCCCCTCGTTGGTGACCAATTGAGGTGGTCATATACTACCTCCCCTCGATGGTGACCAGTTGAGGTGGTCATATACTACCTCCCCTCGTTGGTGACCAATTGAGGTGGTCATATACTACCTCCCCTCGATGGTGACCAGTTGAGGTGGTCATATACTACCTCCCCTCGTTGGTGACCAATTGAGGTGGTCATATACTACCTCCCCTCGATGGTGACCAGTTGATGTGGTCATATACTACCTCCCTCGATGGTGACCAGTTGTGGTGGTCATATACTACCTCCCCTCGATGGTGACCAGTTGATGTGGTCATATACTACCTCCCCTCGTTGGTGACCAATTGAGGTGGTCATATACTACCTCCCCTCGATGGTGACCAGTTGAGGTGGTCATATACTACCTCCCCTCGTTGGTGACCAATTGAGGTGGTCATATACTACCTCCCCTCGATGGTGACCAGTTGTGGTGGTCATATACTACCTCCCCTCGATGGTGACCAGTTGTGGTGGTCATATACTACCTCCCCTCGATGGTGACCAGTTGTGGTGGTCATATACTACCTCCCCTCGATGGTGACCAGTTGTGGTGGTCATATACTACCTCCCCTCGATGGTGACCAGTTGTGGTGGTCATATACTACCTCCCCTCGATGGTGACCAGTTGAGGTGGTCATATACTACCACCTGACAATGATGACCAGTAATCATGTACTAGGACAATATGCTGTTGGCTAGTGATCATTCTCTTCTGTCTCCAAGTAAGGAACAATATGGGGGTCAGCGACACATCATATCGTGGTACGGCAGTACTCGCTGGCCGTATACACACACACACACACACACACACACACACACGACCAATAATCGTTCCCGGACACATTGTACTACGGATCGATATCCTTACCCCGATACTGTGCTCTACGACCCAATAATCGTTCACCGATATACCATGCTACTAGACGATAATCGTTTACCGATACAGCCGCCGGGAAATATGGGAACATTTACGGCAATATCTAGATTGCTTTAATATAATGTTGGGGAAGGGAGCCTCCTGGTGCGTCCGTGTTCATATTACTAGGGAGGCAACCTCCTGGTGCGTCAGTGTTCTGAAAACTGGCAGAGAGAGAGAAAGTCTCTTAAACGCATCACGTTCACAAGAGGGAACTGACATAAAGGCGAAGAAGATGTACGTGAGGATTCCACACCATATGAGAGTGTGGTGATGGTAAGGCGAGGTAGGCTAGACTCTCTCTGATTAACGATCAAGCATCTCTGTTCGGAAAAATGTCGTACAAATGTACTGGTTTCTCCACTTACTTAAGCCACGTAGTGTTACACAAGTAATGTAACGATGTGACCTAATATAACAGCAGAGCAAACTTACCTCAACCTCATCCCGAACACAAATAATATACAGCCATACACTTAACTCTATCATCCACAAGAAATATATATATATATATATATATATATATATATATATATATATATATATATATATACATTTTTTTTTTTTTGCTTTGTCGCTGTCTCCCGCGTTTGCGAGGTAGCGCAAGGAAACAGACGAAAGGAATGGCACACCCCCCCCATACACATGTATATACATACGTCCACACACGCAAATATACATACCTACACAGCTTTCCATGGTTTACCCCAGACGCCTCACATGCCCTGATTCAATCCACTGATAACACGTCAACCCCGGTATACCACATCGATCCAATTCACTCTTTTCCTTGCCCTCCTTTCACCCTCCTGCATGTTCAGGCCCCGATCGCACAAAATCTTTTTCACTCCATCTTTCCACCGCCAATTTGGTCTCCCACTTCTCCTCGTTCCCTCCACCTCCGACACATATATCCTCTTGGTCAATCTTTCCTCACTCATTCTCTCCATGTGCCCAAACCATTTCAAAACACCCTCTTCTGCTCTCTCAACACGCTCTTTTTATTTCCACACATCTCTCTTACCCTTACGTTACTTACTCGATCAAACCATCTCACACCACACATTGTCCTCAAACATCTCATTTCCAGCACATCCATCCTCCTGCGCACAACTCTATCCATAGCCCACGCCTCGCAACCATACAACATTGTTGGAATATATATATATATATATATATATATATATATGAGGAAGTTGAAAGAAAATGTGAATAAAAGCAAAGTTATTAGGTTTAGCATGGTTAGTTTGGGTGTGAGTTTGAAAGGAGAAAAATAGAAGAAAATGAAGTGTTTCAGATACTTGGGAGTAGACATGGCAGCGAACAGAACCACGGAAGCGGAAGTGAGTAATAAGGAGGCAAGGCGCAAAGGTTCTGGAAGCGCTGAAGAATGTGTAGAGAGATTTTTATCCGGGAGAGCACAAAATGATATGAGATATGGGATGTAGATAAAGGTAAGCGGAGAAGGGTGGATGTGTTGGAAATGCAGTGTTTGTTGACAATATGCGGTGTCAAGTGGTTTGATCGAGTAAGTAATAAAAGGGTAAGAGAGATGTGTAGAAATAAAAATTGTGCTTGAGAGAGCTGGAGAGGGTGTGCTGAAGTGGTTTTTACATAGAGAGAGAATGAGTGAGAAGAGATCGAAAAGAGGATATATGTGTCAAAAATGGTGGGACAAGAAGGGAAGACCAAGTTGGGTATGGAAGGATGGCGTGAAAAAGATTTTGAGCGATCGGCGCCTGAATATACAGAAGGGTGAAAGGCGTGCACGGAATAGAGTATGTTTGTTGTGGTTTTTTCCATCATAGGAGATGAGGAAAGTTGTGAGGAGTTCTTGAAGAGAAGTAGCAGAAAACTGTGATTCACTGTCGTTAAACTTAATAAATGTACCTTAACCCTATAAGATGTCGTGTCTAATCTGGTTTTACAGAGGCACTGATAACACAAGACATATAGACTGAGCAAGAGAAGATGAAGCAAATTTGAGGTAAGTGGGAGAAGGCACTGTCGAGCTTCAGCGTTCGATTGTGTCTGGTGGTTGGTGTAGGATATTGTAGGAGAAAGATATCGCTGATGAACAGAAAGACGAGGGTAGGAAACCAGACAGAACACTGAGGGATGATACTGTTGACCGCAAAAGAGAAATACAGGTCGAGAAAGTAGTAGATGCTATACGAGAACAAAGTGTAGTTAGAAATCCAGAAGAGAGACACTTCGATAACAAATGCCGTTGACATAATCCACGAGATGCTCTCACAATATCAGGTGCTATAATGGAAGATTACTCAGGCAGGACACCCAGACACTAGGAATACAGTAAATGAAATCTGGTGGACCTCGCGTTGTCAAAGCCATACTAACACAGACAGTAAACAGTCAGATTGAAAAGCACTTAAGAAAATGGAGGTTGAGGTGAGCCTCAAAGACCTTGGAGACAAAAGCCAACGCAATAGGTTGGTGGTTGGAAAGATTCTTTGATAAAGGCTGTACCAATGTGTGTTTCCAGGGAGAAGACTATACTTCGGTTTTTAGAAAGAACTCAAACATGAACAAGCCTGGACACAAGTTCACAACCTCCCTCTCTCTCAAAGCATAAAGAAAGATGCCATCTGCTGCATACGCCTCGTGGTAGAGAGGAGCATGAAAGTAGATTATAGGAAGCAGCACAGGATGTGGGATAGGGTCGTCAGGGGCGAGAAAATGGTATAGGTATTCGAGCTGGAGTTGGAACGAAAAGAAAGCGATAAGAGGTTCTCTTGTCAATAAGAGAGACAGTTATACTATCGTCGGAACGGAAAAGCGATGAAAACGAAGAATGGAAGTTGTTCCAGATAGTTTGAACCATCTATCACTGCAAGAATGAGACAGGTTTGTATACTTCCAACGGTGGAAGAAATTGCATTTTACCTCACGAAAGAAATAGAAATTTGTTGTGGTTCGGCCCGGAATGAGATATGAATCTGGATCAAAAAAGGATAGTCTATCCCGTTGGCTTGTGAGCAGGAGTGGATGACCCAGGGAGTGGAAGATGAGTCAGTCACAGAGGGAGATATACACCGCAGGCTCTCGGTCCGGTAGCCATAACCTCCGTTGTATGTTTCCCAAAGAAAAGAGTGGAAGTAAAACATTCGACGGTGAGCCAAGAAGGATGTGTCAGAGTGCAGATAATGTGAGTGTGACTCCAGTCTCTATAGTTACAATCATAACGAGAGTTGTAACAACAATCTAAACTCACAGCTTAAGAAAGACATCCATACTGTGACCCCAGCCAGATACTGGCGTCACCAGCAGCCGGATAACACAGCTCACAATGCTACATAAACCCAACTTTAACACAATGAATACCAAATTTCCCGGGGTAAAATCTGCGGAGTTCTTTATCTTATCGTTTTTCATCTTTGCGAGTCATTACTTACATGAAGAATAAGTAAATGGCATGATTTTGAACATACAATAAGTTCTACCATGAAATAACAAGCAAAAGCCAGATTGACCGAGACGAAAGGGATAAGAAAAATGTCAACAAATATAACATATCACAACACAAGAAACAAACTCGATCTTGAGCCCATGTGAAGACTGGTTTAAAAGGTAAAAGCGCTTAATATATCAACAGTTGCCCTCAACCAACGTCCGGCGTTCACGTCATAGACTTAATTTCTAGTTTGTTAAAAAGCTGTATTCTGAAGAATATACCAATCAAAAGGAAAAGGATTAAAAGAAAATAACCTCTGAGGCAACATCCATCACAAAAGACCAAATAGCTAGGTTAAGGCTCGACGAACAACAGGATCCAGAGAGAGAGAGAGAGAGAGCGTAGTTTCCCCCCGGGCATAATGGTTCCAAGTTCAGCCACCGCGCGGCACCACCACCACCACCACCACTCTCCTCCCACTTGTCCTCGGGGAAGTTTCCTATTATAATAGACGGAGGCTGAGAGAACCTCTCCACGCAGGACATACACTTGTTCTCATCAGTCACAATGGTCTTTTCTGGGACTCGAAAAATAAATTTTCTCTTCTTGTGTGTATTGTTGCGCACTACAGGAAGGCAGGCTGCCTCCCCGCCACTACAGGAAGACAGGCTGCCTCCCCGCCACTACAGGAAGACAGGCTGCCTCCCCGCCACTACAGGAAGACAGGCTGCCTCCCCACCACTACAGGAAGACAGGCTGCCTCCCCACCACTACAGGAAGACAGGCTGCCTCCCCGCCACTACAGGAAGACAGGCTGCCTCCCCGCCACTACAGGAAGACAGGCTGCCTCCCCGCCACTACAGGAAGACAGGCTGCCTCCCCACCACTACAGGAAGACAGGCAGCCTCCCCGCCACTACAGGAAGACAGGCTGCCTCCCCGCCACTACAGGAAGACAGGCTGCCTCCCCACCACTACAGGAAGACAGGCTGCCTCCCCGCCACTACAGGAAGACAGGCTGCCTCCCCACCACTACAGGAAGACAGGCTGCCTCCCCGCCACTACAGGAAGACAGGCTGCCTCCCCGCCACTACAGGAAGACAGGCTGCCTCCCCACCACTACAGGAAGACAGGCTGCCTCCCCACCACTACAGGAAGACAGGCTGCCTCCCCACCACTACAGGAAGACAGGCTGCCTCCCCGCCACTACAGGAAGACAGGCTGCCTCCCCACCACTACAGGAAGACAGGCTGCCTCCCCACCACTACAGGAAGACAGGCAGCCTCCCCACCACTACAGGAAGACAGGCTGCCTCCCCGCCACTACAGGAAGACAGGCTGCAACGCTACCACACACGTAACAAACCCTCATTTGCATATTGCTCTAGAATGTCTAAATTCCATGCAAATTATCTTATCCTCGTCATAATGTTAGACCCTAATTCATTTTCTTCAGTTATGCAAAATTTTACTGAAGTAGCTTTTCATTTTCAGAATTAAGAATGTTACATTAAATTGCATGATGTCAGGATTTAGTTAGGCCATTCTCTCTCTCTCTCTCTCTCTCTCTCTCTCTCTCTCTCTCTCTCTCTCTCTGCGGTGGGAATGGGGATTTTTGAGTTAAGTGTGGTCTGTTAGAAGGAAATGAGTTCTCATTCTATATACATTAAAAATGTGAGGAAGAGATGAAATGATTACATGCACACTACGGGTTTGGGGATGTGTCATTTGCTTACATAGTGAGGAAAGTTCAGTGAAGGCAACACCAAGACTGGTGTAATGTGCAGATCCCAGGTACCTGCTGGGGTGTTGCTACCCACGTGTGGCAGACGGCTGCTGGAGTGTTGCTACCCACGTGTGGCAGACGGCAGCTGGGGTGTTGCTACCCACGTGTGGCAGACGGCAGCTGGGGTGTTGCTACCCACGTGTGGCAGACGGCAGCTGGGGTGTTGCTACCCACGTGTGGCAGACGGCTGCTGGGGTGTTGCTACCCACGTGTGGCAGACGGCAGCTGGGGTGTTGCTACCCACGTGTGGCAGACGGCTGCTGGGGTGTTGCTACCCACGTGTGGCAGACGGCTGCTGGGGTGTTGCTACCTACGTGTGGCAGACGGCTGCTGGAGTGTTGCTACCCACGTGTGTCAGACGGCTGCTGGGGTGTTGCTACCCACGTGTGGCAGACGGCTGCTGGGGTGTTGCTACCTACGTGTGGCAGACGGCTGCTGGAGTGTTGCTACCCACGTGTGTCAGACGGCTGCTGGGGTGTTGCTACCCACGTGTGTCAGACGGCTGCTGGAGTGTTGCTACCCACGTGTGGCAGACGGCTGCTGGGGTGTTGCTACCTACGTGTGGCAGACGGCTGCTGGAGTGTTGCTACCCACGTGTGGCAGACGGCTGCTGGGGTGTTGCTACCCACGTGTGGCAGACGGCTGCTGGGGTGTTGCTACCCACGTGTGGCAGACGGCTGCTGGGGTGATGCTACCCACGTGTGGCAGACGGCTGCTGGGGTGTTGCTACCCACGTGTGGCAGACGGCTGCTGGGGTGATGCTACCCACGTGTGGCAGACGGCTGCTGGGGTGATGCTACCCACGTGTGGCAGACGGCTGCTGGAGTGTTGCTACCCACGTGTGGCAGACGGCTGCTGCTACCCACGTGTGGCAGACGGCTGCTGGAGTGTTGCTACCCACGTGTGGCAGACGGCTGCTGGAGTGTTGCTACCCACGTGTGGCTGACGGCTGCTGCTACCCACGTGTGGCAGACGGCTGCTGGGGTGATGCTACCCACGTGTGGTAGACGGCAGCTGGGGTGTTGCTACCCACGTGTGTCAGACGACCAATAAGACGTAGACCTAACGGCGTTTCATGACGGATGGGACACGTTATTGACCCGCCACAAGCTACCGAGTCGGCCATTTCTGGACAGCAAGGATCGCGGTTACGAAGGTCAGAGAGAATCAGACGAGCCCAACCTGACCTCAACGCCACATCCGGACATTAACGGCCTTCCTTAGTGTATTTAGTGATGGACTTTCTATATTCCTACCTCGTTTAATACTGTTCTTCTTTGTTTCCTCAACTGTAAGATTTTCTATGTTTCTGTTTCTGTATTTTGCGTTTAGATTGTTACTCATACTACCCTACAGGATATTGTTTATTTGCTTCGCTTTGAGGTTTTTCCCTTACTTTTATGCGCTGTCCTGTGCTTTTCCTAGTGTTTACATTTTTTGTTTGCGTTTTACATATATCCAAGCCCTGTAACGTATTTTTTTCTCTTTTTTATAGATTCCTGATGATGTCTTTGTGAAGGCGAAAGCTTGATCAAAATAAATGGATAACTTTGGACAACTGGTGTTTGAACACCCTCCTATTGGTAGAATAATACTGAGAAAATTAGAAAACATAAAGAAGATTAATAACTAAATATGTTATCGTATTCAGTTCTATGTGCATTAAAGAAAACCTGCTTACAGCTTACACTAATACATAAATACACACACATAATTATATATATATATATATATATATATATATATATATATATATATATATATATATATATATCTTCTTTCTTCTTTCAAACTATTCGCCATTTCCCGCATTAGCGAGGTAGCGTTAAGAACAGAGGACTGGGCCTTTGAGGGAATACCCTCACCTGGCCCAATTCTCTGTTCCTTCTTTTGGAAAAAAAAAAAAAAAAAAAAAAAAAAAAAAAAAAAATATATATATATATATATATATATATATATATATATATATATATATATATATATACATATATACATATATATATATATATATATATATATATATATATATATATATATTATACTTTGTCGCTGTCTCCCTCCATGGTTTATCCCAGGTGTTTCACGTGCTCTGGTTCTGTCCATTGACAGCACGCCAACTCCGGTATACCACATCGTTCCAATTCACTCTATTCCTTGCACGCCTCTCACCCTCTGTATGTTCAGACCCCGATCGTTCAAAATCTCTTTCGCTCCATCCTTCCAACTCCAGTTTGGTCTCCCGCTTCTCCTTGTTCCCTCCACCTTTGACAATTATATCCTCTTTGTCAATCTTTCCTCACTCATTCATTCCATATGTCCAAACCATTTCAACACACCCTCTTCTGCTCTCTCAACCACAATCTTTGTGTTTCCACACCTCTCTCTTACCCTTTCATTACTTACTCGATCAAACCACCTCACACCACATCTTGTCCTTAAACATTTCATTTCCAACACATCCACCCTCCTCCGTACCACCCTATCTAAAGCCCATGCGTCGCAACCATATAACATTGTTGGAACCACCATTCCTTCAAACATACCCATTTTTGCTATCCGAGATAAAAATTCTCTTCCACACATTCTTCATCACTCCCCTGTGCAGGGGGAAAAGAATTCTGTCTCCGTATGACCTATGAGTCTTGGAAGGCGACTAAAGGGGGCGGAAGCGGGGGGCTGGAAATCCTCCCCTTCTTGTATTTCAATTTCTAAAGGAGGAAACAGAAGCAGCCGGGCAGGGAGTGCTCATCCTCCTCGAAGGCTCAGACTGGAGTGTTGTGTATGGATGAAAAGAAAGGAGAAATAGGTAGTATGTTCGAGTGTGTGGTCGTGTGATACAAACAGATATGAGTGTGAAGAGGTATGTCTCAAACAGCAGATAAGAGTGTGTGGTCGTAAAATTCACACCAACAGATAAGAGAGTGTGGTCATGTGCCTCAAACAGCAGATAAGAGTGTGAGGATGTATGATACAAACAACAGATAAAGAGTGTGTGGACGTATGATACAAACAACAGATAAGAGTGTGTGGAGGTAAGATACAAACAACAGATAAGTGTGTGGACGTATGATACAAACAACAGATAAGAGTGTGTGGACGTATGATACAAACAACAGATAAGAGTGTGAGGATGTATGATACAAACAACAGAGAAAGAGTGTGTGGACGTATGATACAAACAACAGATAAGAGTGTGTGGACGTATGATACAAACAACAAATAAGAGTGTGTGGACGTATGATACAAACAACAGATAAGAGTGTGAGGATGTATGATACAAACAACAGAGAAAGAGTGTGTGGACGTATGATACAAACAACAGATAAGAGTGTGTGGTTGTATATTTCAGACAACAGATAAGCATCACTTCAGCTGGGAGGACAAACCTGTCAAGACACACTACCGTTCACCCGCAGGTGTAAACATGAGGCGCGGGAGAACATATGTGCACGTGTAGTTCATACGCAGCAAACGGCTGGTGCCATTCACCTGCTGGGAGACGGAGGGCTGACGGTGCATCCTGGAGCTGGTGATGTCATCAGACGAGGCCTGGCGCTGCAGGCGGAGGGGGGCAACGTTAGGAGGAGACTTAAACACTTTCGTTGATGGACAGCTCTGACCCAGCCGGGACGAATGACTGTACGGCGATAGTCACTCATTACCATCACGCTCGTTGGCTTCCCTTACTCCTCCTAAACAAGAGAGAGAGAGAGAGAGAGAGAGAGAGAGAGAGAGAGAGAGAGAGATAAATGAATGAATGAATGAATGAGAGAGAGAGAGAGAGAGAGAGAGAGAGAGAGAGAGAGAGAGAGAGAGAGAGAGAGAGAGAGAGAGAGAGAGAGAAAGGGGGTCATCAAGCTGTCCTTTATGAGTGAGGTTCAAGGAGCATTCATTTCATATTCTTGAGACAAGTGGAGCAATTAAGGAGTCATTACTGTGAGGATGTGAGAAGGCGTCTGGTGGACGGGAGGTGGCCACGCTGCTGTGGTGGATGACGGAGGATAATGGCTAGATACAGTCAATGGTGGGTAGATGCAGTCAGTGGTGGGTAGACATAGTCAGTGGTGGGTAGACACAGTCAATGGTGGGTAGACACAGCCAATGGTGGGCAGACACAGGCAGTGGTGGCTAGACAGTCAGTGGTGGCTAGACACAGTCAATGGTGGGTGGACACAGTCAATGGTGGGTGGACACAGTCAATGGTGGGTAGACACAGGCAGTGAAGGGTAGACACACAGTCAGTGGTGGGTAGACACAGGCAGTAGTGGATAGAAACAGTCAATGCTGGGTAGACACAGTCAGTGGTGGGTAGATACAGTCATTAGTGGGTAAGCGGATAAGATAATTGGACTAACTGGCAAAGACTTGGGAACGTCTGACGTCACACATTTATCAGTCTACACACACTCTGAATATATCATCCACAATCACAAAACTCATACACCGCACACAAACACGTTCAAAAACACAAACACATTTGCCTTCACACATCTACAATATGACACAAACCTTCACACATCTACAATGTGACACAAATCTTCACACATCTACAATATGACACAACCCTTCACCCATCTACAATATGACACAAACCTTCACACATCTACAATGTGACACAAATCTTCACACATCTTCAATATGACACAAACCTTCACCCATCTACAATATGACACAAACCTTCACACATCTACAATGTGACACAAACCTTCACCCATCTACAATATGACACAAACCTTCACACATCTACAATATGACACAAATCTTCACACATCTTCAATATGACACAAACCTTCACACATCTACAATGTGACACAAATCTTCACACATCTACAATGTGACACAAACCTTCACACATCTACAATATGACACAAACCTTCACACATCTACAATGTGACACAAACCTTCACCCATCTACAATATGACACAAACCTTCACACATCTACAATGTGACACAAATCTTCACACATCTTCAATATGACACAAACCTTCACACATCTACAATGTGACACAAACCTTCACACATCTACAATGTGACACAAACCTTCACACATCTACAATGTGACACAAACCTTCACACATCTACAATGTGACACAAACCTTCACCCATCTACAATATGACACAAACCTTCACACATCTACAATGTGACACAAATCTTCACACATCTACAATGTGACACAAACATTAATATTTGCGCACATCTCTCCATCCACACACACGCACATAATGAATACGCAGTCACATACATATAGTATATACATATCAATAGAAATATGTATATTCCAAATTATTATTAATCTTGGCCAACTCAGTTCAAATATATTTTGTTAATGTAATCTACTAATGTAACCTAACCTAATTGAGAGCAGTGCTTGGTGGATTTAGAAGAATCGTAAATTACATTTTAAGATAGTTATAAATGTTATTATTAAGGAGCTGTGCTCCATACATTCATGTCAACGTCTTAGCAAATAATCTATTCTATTCACACACACACACACACAGTACCACAAGTACACATAAAAGTAAATATGGAGTAGATTAAAGCGTGTGGCGACCCATAGTAGCTAGGGGGTCAGCCTGTTGACCCCTCTCTCTACCCTTCCTCGACCCCTGACGTGCGTACCAGATGACGACTAACCACGTCAACAAGGCATCATCTACGCCCAGCTTTATATCTGTGACGAAACTGACGTAAGTATATGTCTGAGAGTAACAATGGAAGTGAACAGTGCGGGAGAGAGGGTTTATGACCCAGCCAGCCAGCAGGTGGAGGGCCACTTCCTCCCAACACATCTCATGCTCTTCAACTTGCCAGTTTGATGTTACCCCTCACGGACAGACCATCTTCAAACCTGTAATGTATCTCGTTCTTGGCCTACCAAGTGGCCGCCTTACTCCTGCTATCCACTCCAAGAACTTTTTAGGTTATCTCGAGCTGTCCAATCCTGGCACCTCTCACTACCATCTCACTTCATTAACTTCAACCATTTTTAACTCAGATCATATATTTACAACCTCTCGTATCTTGTTTATCTGTCATGAGGTCTTCTTACTTCTCTTGTTGTTACTACTCCTGTTGTTACTTCTTTTTATTTCTCCTGTTGTTACTTCTTATTGTTACTTCTCTTGTTGTTATTTCTCTTGTTTCATTCCATGTTGTTACTTCTTATTGTTACTTCTCCTGTTGTTACTTCTTATTGTTACTTTTCGTTATTTCTCTTGTGTCTTCTCTTGTTGTTACTTCGCTTATTGTTACTTCTCTTGTTGTTACATCTCGTTATTTCTTCTCTTGTTGGTATTTCTCTTGTTACATCTCGTTATTTCTTTCCTTGTGGGTATTTCTCTTGTTGTTACTTCTCTTGTTACTTCCCTTGTTGTTACTTCACTTGTTTCTTCTCTTGTTACTTTTCTTGTTACTTCTTTGTTGTTTCTTTTCTTGTTACTTCTCTTGTTTCTTCCCTTGTTGTTACTTCTCTCATTGTTTCTTCTCTTGTTACTTCTCTTGTTGTTTCTTCTCTTGTTTACTTCTCTTGCTGTTACTTGTCTTGTTACTTTTCTTACTGTTACTTCTTTTGTTGTTACTTCTATTGTTGTTACTTCTCTTGCTGTTCCTCCTCTTGCTGTTACTTCTTTTATTGTTACTTCCCTTGTTACTTCTCTTGTTTCTTCTCGTTGTCACCTTTCTTGTTGTTACTTCTCTTATTGTTTCTTCTCTTGTTGTTACTTCTCTTGTTGTTACTTCTCTTGTTACTTCCCTTGTTGTTACTTCACTTGTTTCTTCTCTTGTTACTTCTTTGTTGTTTCTTTTCTTGTTACTTCTCTTGTTTCTTCCCTTGTTGTTACTTCTCTCATTGTTTCTTATCTTGTTGTTTCTTCTCTTGTTGTTACTTCTCTTGTTGTTTCTTCTCTTGTTTACTTCTCTTGCTGTTACTTGTCTTGTAACTTTTCTTACTGTTACTTCTCTTGTTGTTACTTCTATTGTTGTTACTTCTCTTGCTGTTCCTTCTCTTGCTGTTACTTCTTTTATTGTTACTTCCCTTGTTACTTCTCTTGTTTCTTCTCGTTGTTACCTTTCTTGTTGTTACTTCTTTTATTGTTTCTTCTCTTGTTGTTACTTTTCCTTGTGTTATTTCTCTTACAGTTAACAATGCTGGACAGTCAACAGTACTGGACAGTTAACAGTACTGGAGAGTTAAGTGCTGGACAGTCAATAGTACTAGACAGTTAACAGTGCTGGACAGTCAACAGTACTGGACAGTTAACAGTACTGGAGAGTCAACAGCACTGGACAGTTGACAGTACTGGACAGTAAACAGTACTGGACAGTTAACAGTACTGGACAATCAACAGCACTGGACAGCCAACAGTACTGGACAGTTAACAGTACTGGACAGTCAGTCAACAGTGCTGGACAGTCAACAGTACTGGACAGTCAACAGTGCTGGACAGTTAACAGTACTGGACAATCAACAGTGCTGAACTGTCAACAGCACTGGACGGTTAACAGCACTGGACAGTCAACAGTCCTGGACAGTTAACAGTACTGGACAATCAACAGTGTTGGACAATCAACAGTACTGGACTTTTAACAGTCCTCGACAGTCAACAGTATTAGATGGGTGGTTGTAAACAACTAAGTGGTATGGGTCAGGTACTGAGAGAGTTGTAGGTGGGACCTGCAGTTCATGGACAGGAACAGTGTGTGTGTGTGTGTGTGTGTGTGTGTGTGTGTGTGTGTGTGTGTGGAGGGGGAGGGGGGGATGGTGTACATGTCCACTATATAGGAGTCCTGGTGGTGGCTGGTAAGGGCGTCATCATCCCGGGTAATGCAGCCCATGTTGGAGATTACACTGTGGGGGTGGCCTGTGTGAGCAGGTGCTCACTCTCATGGTAAGAGGGCTTCATCTGAAGGGCAGAAAGATCACTGCATGACCGTAGCTCAAGACCTATAGGACTATGGTACACAAGACAGAAGGAACAACTTTACAGAAAGACACACAAACAACAAAATCTGGACATTTAAAAAAATTTAAACAGATAAACGTATTTGCTTATTCATCACACCGTATGTAATTCAGATGATCTATTTCGTGTAACATAAAAGTCATTTTCAAAGGAACTAATTTATCACCAGACCTCTACGAAGCTCAATTCACTTCAAGAAGAGGGATCATGAGGGAGAGCGTGAGGAGAGGGTATAGTGAGTGGCAAGGGACTGTCAGAAGGTCATGAGAGGAAAGGTGTGTGTGAAAACTATACCAAGTCAGTGGGGTGGCCCAGGGCCCTCCCCTGCACCTGACAACAACAACAAAAAATCTAGAAATATGCAAGGTATCTTGGTGAAGTTTTGCTGCTCCTTACCTTACACCACCTGCCCCATTTCTTCCTACTTCCGCCCCTCACACCACCCACTCCACATCTTCTATTACTGCCACTTAACCTCCTGCCCTACAACACCTTCTGCGAGGAAAGATTACTTCACTCCCTGTGTAATCATAAGCAAGTCAAGTCTAATATACATTACATATTCATAAATAAAATAAATACATAAATAAATAAAATAAATATTTATATTTTTTTATTTTGCTTTGTCGCTGTCTCCCGCGTTTGCGAGGTAGCGCAAGGAAACAGACGAAAGAAATGGCCCAACCCACCCCCATACACATGTATATACACACACGTCCACACACGCAAATATACATACCTATACATCACAATGTACACATATATATACATTCACAGACAAATACATATATACCCATGCACACAATTCACACTGTCTGCCTTTATTCATTCCCATCGCCACCTCACCACACATGGAATACCATCAGCCTCCCCCTCATGTGTGCGGGGTAGCGCTAGGAAAAGACAACAAAGGCCTCATTCGTTCACAGTCAGTCTCTAGTTGTCATGTAATAATGCCCAAAACCACCGCTCCCTTTCCACATCCAGGCCCCACACACCTTTCCATGGTTTACCCCAGACGCTTCACATGCCCTGATTCAATCCACTGACAGCACGTCAACCCCGGTATACCACATCGATCCAATTCACTCTATTCCTTGCCTGCCTTTCACCCTCCTGCATGTTCAGGCCCCGATCACTCAAAATCTTTTTCACTCCATCTTTCCACCTCCAATTTGGTCTCCCACTTCTCCTTGTTCCCTCCACCTCCGACACATATATCCTCTTGGTCAATCTTTCCTCATTCGTTCTCTCCATGTGCCCAAACCATTTCAAAACACCCTCTTCTGCTCTCTCAACCAGGCTCTTTTTATTTCCACACATCTCTCTTACCCTTACATTACTTACTCGATCAAACCACCTCACACCACACATTGGCCTCAAACATCTCATTTCCAGCACATCCACCCTCCTGCACACAACTCTATCCATAGCCCACACCTCGCAACCATACAACATTGTTGGAACCACTATTCCTTCAGACATACCCATTTTTGCTTTCAGAGATAATGTTCTCGACTTCCACACATTCTTCAAGGCTCCCAGGATTTTCGCCCCCTCCCCCACCCTATGATTCACTTCCGCTTCCATGGTTCCATCCGCTGCCAGATCCACTCCCAGATATCTAAAACACTTTACTTCCTCCAGTTTTTCTCCATTCAAACTTACCTCCAAATTGACTTGACCCTCAACCCTACTGTACCTAATAACCTTGCTCTTATTCACATTTACTCTTAACTTTCTTCTTTCACACACTTTACCAAACTCAGTCACCAGCTTCTGCAGTTTCTAACACGAATCAGCCACCAGCGCTGTATCATCAGCGAACAACAACTGACTCACTTCCCAAGCTCTCTCATCCACAACAGACTGCCTACTTGCCCCTCTTTCCAAAACTCTTGCATTCACCTCCCTAACAACCCCATCCATAAACATATTAAACAACCATGGAGACATCACACACCCCTGCCGCAAACCTACATTCAATGAGACCCAATCACTTTCCTCTCTTCCTACACATACATATGCCTTACATCCTCGATACAAACTTTTCACTGCTTCTAACAACTTGCCTCCCACACCATATATTCTTAATACCTTCCACAGGGCATCTCTATCACTTCTATCATATGCCTCCAGATCCATAAATGCTACATACAAATCCATTTGCTTTTCTAAGCATTTCTCACATACATTCTTCAAAGCAAACACCTGATCCACACATCCTCTACCACTTCTGAAACCACACTGCTCTTCCCCAATCTGATGCTCTGTACATGCCTTCACCCTCTCAATCAATACCCTCCCTTATAATTTACCAGGAATACTCAACAAACTTATACCTATGTAATTTGGGCACTCACTCTTATCCCCTTTGCCTTTGTACAATGGCACTATGCAAGCATTACGCCAATCCTCAGGCACCTCACCATGAATCATACATACGTTAAATGACCTTACCAACCAGTCAACAATACAGTCACCCCCTTTTTTAATAAATTCCACTGCAATGTCATCCAAACCCACTGCCTTGCTGGTTTTCATCTTCCGCAAAGCTTTTACTACCTCTTCTCTGTCTACCAAATCATTTTCCCTAACCCTCTCACCTTGCACACCACCTCGAACAAAACACCCTGTATCTGCCACTCTATCATCAAACACATTCAACAAACCTTCAAAATACTCACTCCATCTCCTTCTCACATCACCACTACTTGTTATCACATCCCCATTAGCCCCCTTCACTGAAGTTCCCATTTGTTCCCTTGTCTTATGCACTTTATTTACCTCCTTCCAAAACATCTTTTTATTCTCCCTAAAGTTTAATGATACTCTCTCACCCCAACCATCATTTGCCCTCTTCTTCACCTCTTGCACCTTTCTCTTGACCTCCTGCCTCTTTCTTTTATACATCTCCCACTCATTTGCACTATTTCCCTGCAAAAATTGTCCAAATGCCTCTCTTCTCTTTTCACTAATAATCTTACTTCTTCATCCCACCACTCACTACCCTTTCTAATCTGTACACCTCCCACGCTTCTCATGCCACAAGCATCTTTTGCGCAAGCCATCAGTGCTCCCCTAAATACATCCCATTCCTCACCCACTCCCCTTACCTCCTTTGTTCTCACCTTTTTCCATTCTGTACTCAGTCTCAGTCTGTGAACGAATGGGGCCTTTGTTGTCTTTTCCTGGCACTACCTTGCACACATGAGGGGGGAGGGGGATGGTATTCCATGTGTGGCGAGGTGGCGATGGGAATGAATAAAGGCAGACAGTGTGAATTGTGTGCATGGGTAAAAATGTATGTGTCTGTGTGTGTATATATATGTGTACATTGAGATGTATAGGTATGTATATTTGCGTGTGTGGACGTGTATGTATATACATGTGTATGGGGGTGGGTTGGGCCATTTCTTTCGTCTGTTTCCTTGCGCTACCTCGCAAACGCGGGAGACAGTGACAAAGCAAAATGAATATAAATAAAAATTTCTTTCTTTCCTTTCAAACTATTTGCCATTTCCCGCGTTAGCGAGGTAGCGTTAAGAACAACAGAGAACTGGGCCTTTGAGGGAATATCCTCACCTGGCCCCCTTCCTTGTTCCTTCTTTTGGAAAAAAAAAAAATAAATAAATAAAAAGATGTGTGGTGTGTGGTGTGAGGTGGTTTGATCGAGTGAGTAACGTAAGGGTAAGAGAGATGTGTGGAAATAAAAAGAGCGTGGTTGAGAGAGCAGAAGAGGGTGTTTTGAAGTGGTTTGGGCACATGGAGAGGATGAGTGAGGAAAGATTGACCAAGAGGATATATGTGTCGGAGAGGAGGGAACAAGGAGAAGAGGGAGACCAAATTGGAGGTGGAAAGATGGAGTGAAAAAGATTTTGTGTGATCGGGGCCTGAACATGCAGGAGGGTGAAAGGAAGGCAAGGAATAGAGTGAATTGGAGTGATGTGGTATACCGGGGTTGACGTGCTGTCAGTGGATTGAATCAAGGCATGGAAAGCTGTGTAGGTATGTATATTTGCGTGTGTGGACGTATGTATATACATGTGTATGGGGGGGTTGGGCCATTTCTTTCGTCTGTTTCCTTGCGCTACCTCGCAAACGCGGGAGACAGCGACAAAGTATAATAATAAATAATAAATATATATATATATATATATATATATATATATATAACACGTAATCCAATAACGCTCTCTGGCCATCTCTCCTACTTACATAAGTATACTTATGTATATCTCGCTTTTTAAACCAGGTATTCCCAATCATAAGTCCTTTTTCAGCACATAAATTTACAAGCTCTTCACCATTTCCATTTACAACACTGAACACCCCATGTATACCAATTATTCCCTCAACTGCCACATTACTCACCTTTGCATTCAAATCACCCATCACTATAACCCGGTCTCGTGCATCAAAACCACTAACACACTCATTCAGCTGCTCCCAAAACACTTGCCTCTCTTGATCTTTCTTCTCATGCCCAGACTTTTGGATGTTAATGTGCTGAGAGGTGCAACTGGAGGGATGTCTGATCATTATCTTGTGGAGGCTAAGGTGAAGATTTGTATGGGTTTTCAGAAAAGAAGAGTGAATGTTGGGGTGAAGAGGGTGGTGAGAGTAAGTGAGCTTGAGAAGGAGACCTGTGTGAGGAAGTACCAGGAGAGACTGAGTACAGAATGGAAACAGGTGAGAACAATGGAAGCAAGGGGAGTGGGGGAGAAATGGAATGTATTTAGGGAATCAGTGATGGATTGCGCAAAAGATGCTTGTGGCATGAGAAGAGTGGGAGGTGGGTTGATTAGAAAGGGTAGTGAGTGGTGGGATGAAGAAGTAAGAGTATTAGTGAAAGAGAAGAGAGAGGCATTTGGACGATTTTTGCAGGGAAAAAATGCAATTGAGTGGGAGATGTATAAAAGAAAGAGACAGGAGGTCAATAGAAAGGTGCAAGAGGTGAAAAAAAAGGGCAAATGAGAGTTGGGGTGAGAGAGTATCATTAAATTTTAGGGAGAATAAAAAGATGTTCTGGAAGGAGGTAAATAAAGTGCGTAAGACAAGGGAGCAAATGGGAACTTCAGTGAAGGGCGCAAATGGGGAGGTGATAACAAGTAGTGGTGATGTGAGAAGGAGATGGAGTGAGTATTTTGAAGGTTTGTTGAATGTGTTTGATGATAGAGTGGCAGATATAGGGTGTTTTGGTCGAGGTGGTGTGCAAAGTGAGAGGGTTAGGGAAAATGATTTGGTAAACAGAGAAGAGGTAGTGAAAGCTTTGCGGAAGATGAAAGCCAGCAAGGCAGCAGGTTTGGATGGTATTGCAGTGGAATTTATTAAAAAAGGGGGTGACTGTATTGTTGACTGGTTGGTAAGGTTATTTAATGTACGTATGACTCATGGTGAGGTGCCTGAGGATTGGCGGAATGCGTGCACAGTGCCATTGTACAAAGGCAAAGGGGATAAGAGTGAGTGCTCAAATTACAGAGGTGTAAGTTTGTTGAGTATTCCTGGTAAATTATATGGGAGGGTATTGATTGAGAGGGTGAAGGCATGTACAGAGCATCAGATTGGGGAAGAGCAGTGTGGTTTCAGAAGTGGTAGAGGATGTGTGGATCAGGTGTTTGCTTTGAAGAATGTATGTGAGAAATACTTAGAAAAGCAAATGGATTTGTATGTAGCATTTATGGATCTGGAGAAGGCATATGATAGAGTTGATAGAGATGCTCTGTGGAAGGTATTAAGAATATATGGTGTGGGAGGAAAGTTGTTAGAAGCAGTGAAAAGTTTTTATCGAGGATGTAAGGCATGTGTACGTGTAGGAAGAGAGGAAAGTGATTGGTTCTCAGTGAATGTAGGTTTGCGGCAGGGGTGTGTGATGTCTCCATGGTTGTTTAATTTGTTTATGGATGGGGTTGTTAGGGAGGTAAATGCAAGAGTTTTGGAAAGAGGGGCAAGTATGAAGTCTGTTGGGGATGAGAGAGCTTGGGAAGTGAGTCAGTTGTTGTTCGCTGATGATACAGCGCTGGTGGCTGATTCATGTGAGAAACTGCAGAAGCTGGTGACTGAGTTTGGTAAAGTGTGTGGAAGAAGAAAGTTAAGAGTAAATGTGAATAAGAGCAAGGTTATTAGGTACAGTAGGGTTGAGGGTCAAGTCAATTGGGAGGTGAGTTTGAATGGAGAAAAACTGGAGGAAGTGAAGTGTTTTAGATATCTGGGAGTGGATCTGGCAGCGGATGGAACCATGGAAGCGGAAGTGGATCATAGGGTGGGGGAGGGGGCGAAAATTCTGGGGGCCTTGAAGAATGTGTGGAAGTCGAAAACATTATCTCAGAAAGCAAAAATGGGTATGTTTGAAGGAATAGTGGTTCCAACAATGTTGTATGGTTGCGAGGCGTGGGCTATGGATAGAGTTGTGCGCAGGAGGATGGATGTGCTGGAAATGAGATGTTTGAGGACAATGTGTGGTGTGAGGTGGTTTGATCGAGTGAGTAACGTAAGGGTAAGAGAGATGTGTGGAAATAAAAAGAGCGTGGTTGAGAGAGCAGAAGAGGGTGTTTTGAAGTGGTTTGGGCACATGGAGAGAATGAGTGAGGAAAGATTGACCAAGAGGATATATGTGTCGGAGGTGGAGGGAGCAAGGAGAAGAGGGAGACCAAATTGGAGGTGGAAAGATGGAGTGAAAAAGATTTTGTGTGATCGGGGCCTGAACATGCAGGAGGGTGAAAGGAGGGCAAGGAATAGAGTGAAGTGGAGCGATGTGGTATACCGGGGTTGACGTGCTGTCAGTGGATTGAATCAAGGCATGTGAAGCGTCTGGGGTAAACCATGGAAAGCTGTGTAGGTATGTATATTTGCGTGTGTGGACGTATGTATATACATGTGTATGGGGGGGGGGGGGCATTTCTTTCGTCTGTTTCCTTGCGCTACCTCGCAAACGCGGGAGACAGCGACAAAGTAAAAAAAAAAAAAAAAATATATATATATATATATATATTATTATTATTATTATAGAGTGAGGATATGAGTAAATAAGGCCATTTCTTCATCTAGTTCTGTTGCTACTTCACCAATGCAGGAAATGGCAAACACAATAAAAAAAATACCTAGGAAGACATATGTTACTGCTGATGGGTCATCCCAAGTAGGTCTAAGGACACAAAGAAAAGGCTTACAGTTCTTGGGTGTGCTAATGCTGCTGAGAGACACAAGTCAAACATATCGGTAATTTGTAAAAGTCAGAATCCTGAAGTATTCAAGGACGTCAGGGTTTTTCCAGTGCCATATATGGCCAATAAACATGCAACAATTACAACTGCACTATGCCTTGACTGGTTTGAGAAACATTCTGATTGTTGATTGGTTGGTCTTCTTAAAAACCTGTGAGATTTTCTGTAATACAACTGCTCCGCATACCCTGATGCCAAACTCATTGTAAAAGACTAAGCGCATGGTATTATGTTCCCACTAATTGAACCTCTCTTACATATCCCATAGAACTAGGAATTCTTCATGATTTCAAGTGCCACTACAAGGATGAGTTCATGAGGAAAATGCTAAATGCTTGCAACAATGTAAATGGAGTTCTCATTTTCAAAAAGATTTATCCACCAGGAATGCTATTTGGTGTGGCAATAGAGGGATAAGGTGCTTATGGAAATTCTACAAGGTTTCTTGATGATGAAGCAGAACCTGACTTCCAGATTTCAAGTCTCACATGAACAACAAATTGTACCGGATTTGTTGTAGAATACCAAAGGTTTTTCATGTAAGAAGAGGAAGGGAATGTTTGGATGTAGACAATTACATTCCTACACTGAATCAACTAGCATACAATGAAATAATACTTTTTTCTTTTCTTTTTTGCTTTGTCGCTGTCTCCCGCATTTGCGAGGTAGCGCAAGGAAACTGACGAAAGAAATGGCCCAACCCACCCTATACACAATGTATATACATACATGTCCACACACGCAAATATACATACCTATACATCTCAATGTACACATATATATACACACACAGACACATACATACATACCCATGCACACAATTCACACTGTCTGCCTTTATTCATTCCCATCGCCACCTCGCCACACATGGAATACCATCCCTCTCCCCCCTCATGTGTGCGAGGTAGCACTAGGAAAAGACAACAAAGGCCCCATTCGTTCACACTCAGTCTCTAGCTGTCATGCAATAATGCCCGAAACCACAGCTCCCTTTCCACATCCAGGCCCCACACAACTTTCCATGGTTTACCCCAGACGCTTCATATGTCCTGATTCAATCCAATGACAGCACGTCAACCCCAGTATACCACATCAATCCAATTTACTCTATTCCTTGCCCGCCTTTCACCCTCCTGCATGTTCAGGCCCCGATCACACAAAATCTTTTTCACTCCATCTTTCCACCTCCAATTTGGTCTCCCACTTCTCCTCGTTCCCTCCACCTCCGACACATATATCCTCTTGGTCAATCTTTCCTCACTCATTCTCTCCATGTGCCCAAACCATTTCAAAACACCCTCTTCTGCTCTCTCAACCACGCTCTTTTTATTTCCACACATCTCTCTTACCCTTACATTACTTACTCGATCAAACCACCTCACACCACACATTGTCCTCAAACATCTCATTTCCAGCACATCCACCCACCTGCGCACAACTCTATCCATAGCCCACGCCTCGCAACCATACAACATTGTTGGAACCACTATTCCTTCAAACATACCCATTTTTGCTTTCTGAGATAATGTTCTCGACTTCCACACATTCTTCAACGCTCCCAGGATTTTCACCCCCTCCCCCACCCTATGATTCACTTCCGCTTCCATGGTTCCATCCGCTGCCAGATCCACTCCCAGATATCTAAAACACTTTACTTCCTCCAGTTTTTCTCCATTCAAACTTACCTCCCAATTGACTTGACCCTCAACCCTACTGTACCTAATAACCTTGCTCTTATCCACATTTACTCTTAACTTTCTTCTTTCACACACTTTACCAAACTCAGTCACCAGCTTCTGCAGTCTCTCACATGAATCAGCCACCAGCACTGTGTCATCAGCGAACAACAACTGACTCACTTCCCAAGCTCTCTCATCCACAACAGACTTCATACTTGCCCCTCTTTCCAAAACTCTTGCATTCACCTCCCTAACAACCCCATCCATAAATACTAACCATACTTAATCCTGATCAAAAGAAACGAAAAAGAATGATGAAAATTATTATATCAAAAGACATGAAAAGGTTTCAATTGATAATGCATTACCTTAACATGGAAGTAATAAAAGGTCTGGAACAAAAGTTTATATGTGAACCATACATTATGAATGTAATCAAGATTAAGGAGACCTTTTAAAGGAAAAGTAAAAACAGCGGGCACAAATGAAACTGCCAGACATATTCAAGAAAGTTATGAAACATCGTGAAAATCCTCAAGAGCCTTCACCTTCAACTTCTACAGGAACTGCTTCACCCACTAACACCCAAAAAATCCTATCAGATGTTTCATCTATCTATCTATCTATCTATCTATATCTCTGATGCTCGTTCCCTCCAGTAACTCCCATCAAGGGGTGGCCATAGCCAAAGAGTCTCCACTTATCCCTGTCCTTACATGCTTCCCTTGCATACACCATTCCACACACTCTTCCTCTGTTTCCCTTCCTCCAGTATTCCTCCAACCTATTAGCCCATGTCACAGGTAGACTTCCACTCCCACCAACCCCTTTAATTGCACTATCATACACTCTCCTTGTAAACTACCAGTCTTGCATTCTTTCCACAAGCCCAAACCATCCCAAAGTATTATGTTTCACCCATTCTACCACTCCACAATTCATTCCCTTTGCATTCCTTGCTATACCACATCTCTCATACACCCTTTCATTTCTTTCTCCTTTCCATCTAGTCACACCACATGCTCTTCTCAAATAGCTCATTTCCACAGCCTGGATTCTTGACCTCTGTGCCTCATTTCATGTCCATGTTTCTGCTAAAAAGGTCAGGGATGGGAGGACTATGCTGTCCCTTAATCCTCTCTTCACTTCCATACTTACACCTCTACACTTTATTATTCTATTAAGGGACCCAATTACTCTTCTACCCTAAACTGCTCTCTCCCTCATATCTTCTTTCATATCACCACAAGACAGCTCCCAGACTCTTAAATTCCCAGATAAAATGTAATTAAAAAAAATTTATCCTACAACCCCTACAATTGAAGAAGGAAAGAGCAGACAATATCTGGTGAGTAAATAACAACAACAACATACTTTTTCATACTTAATTTTTACTGTATTTTCTGTATACAAATCAGGGGATGACCTAAAAACCAGAAAATTAAAAATTGGCAAGGATCTAGTACCAAGCAAGCTGGATTTAGGGTTGTCTGTCTTTAAAGAATTACATAAATAAAGAGCTGCTGTTACGAAATTATTGTCAATATTCTTTTTATACCCAATTGCTTCTCCCACTTTAGTGAGGCAGCATCAAGATCAAATGAACAAAAGCCTCATTTACACACACTCACTCTCTAGCTGTTGTGCATAATGCACTGAAATCAGAGTCTGCCATCCAAAGCCAAGCTATGTAGACTATTCCTTGGTATACTTTGGCCACTTCACAAGCCCTGGATCAGCCCACTGACAGCATGTCACCCCATATGCCACAATGACCCAATTCATTCCCCCCCTTGCCTAAATAATCTGGCCCTAATACAAAAGAGCTTCTCACACTATCCCTCCAACTCCTTCTTGGATCATCTCCCTTCCTCCCTACACTTCTGATAAACAGAATCTCTTAGACATTTTTCAATCTTTCCATGTGTCTAAGCCAATTCAGCACACCCTAATAATTCTCTTCATAACACTGTGCTTACTACCACATCTTTCCTCTACATTGTCATTCCTCACGCAATCAATCCACCTTAGGCATTCCATTTTCAAGATGTCTACCTTCTCCCTTCCTTTTGCATGTAAGGGCTTTTCAGAATATTTAAAATAGTCAGATTATTCTGTATTTTATCACAATATACCAAATCAAATAATATTCTTACATATTTCACTTAACTAAATTTCATCTGAAAAGTCATCCATTTGATCACAGACCCAACTGACCCAGTCAAGCATCTGTATGAGAGTGGAATCATCCTCAAAAGCCTTTTGTTTTAGAGCAGTTTTAGAAACTCCTTCTATACAAGATGATATACCAGACAGGATCTCCTGAAATTAGAAAAAATCATTGAGCTCAGAATTCATCAATAAAGTAAATATAAAAGACACATAGTAATCATAGTCAACAAACAGCAAACAGTCGTGTCAACATATAGGAAAGGTGGCTACAAAACACTCTATTTAGAGTAAAAATATCAAGAACATCTAATTTCTCACATCATCTGAATCAATGATCATCTGAATCAATGAAAACTAATGCTGGTTACTTTTCCATGAAGCCCAGTAATGAGGGTGCTATCTACTACATTCAAATATTTGAGTCACAAGTACCACCTAACTGTTATAAACAAAGATAAGTTTATGATACAGTTGTGAACAATGCTGATTCAAAGGATGAAATTCACACTTTTGCTACATATGAGAATGATGTCACAATGTTAATACAATATACTGCCAGGGAGCAATATGATACTAAAACAAACATCTGTATATACATGTACATGGTGGGGAAATGCAAACAAGTATGAATAAAAAATGTGTTAAGAAAAAGGTATGTGGATGTCTAAAAGAAGTATTATTTCAAGAAGCATATTAAGCATAGAACTGAAAGAGACTTAAAGTAAGTTATACCAATAAGAAAAAAATCTAGGATCCCTGAGTACGCAACACTGCTCAACTGTGCTAACTTTCACATCACTCCTTTCAGATGTTGAGAGAGATTCTGATTATAAGGCATACTAATTACAGTAAATATAACACATTTACCTATCCATTAACGTCAATAATCATATTTCATTACATAAAGTAATAGTTATTCATATCCCAAAAGAGTTCACCTCTATTTTTACATTTATCCAATATTTGAAGAAGGCATGCCCTCTAAAATTAATTATTTTTCATACATAATAAGTTAAGACTAAATGTGAATAAGAGCAAGGTTATTAGGTACAGTAGGGTTGAGGGTCAAGTCAATTGGGAGGTGAGTTTGAATGGTGAAAAACTGGAGGAAGTGAAGTGTTTTAGATATCTGGGAGTGGATCTGTCAGCGGATGGAACCATGGAAGCGGAAGTGGATCATAGGGTGGGGGAGGGGGCGAAAATTTTGGGAGCCTTGAAAAATGTGTGGAAGTCGAGAACATTATCCCGGAAAGCAAAAATGGGTATGTTTGAAGGAATAGTAGTTCCAACAATGTTGTATGGTTGCGAGGCGTGGGCTATGGATAGAGTTGTGCGCAGGAGGATGGATGTGCTGGAAATGAGATGTTTGAGGACAATGTGTGGTGTGAGGTGGTTTGATCGAGTAAGTAACGTAAGGGTAAGAGAGATGTGTGGAAATAAAAAGAGCGTGGTTGAGAGAGCAGAAGAGGGTGTTTTGAAATGGTTTGGGCACATGGAGAGAATGAGTGAGGAAAGATTGACCAAGAGGATATATGTGTCGGAGGTGGAGGGAACGAGGAGAAGAGGGAGACCAAATTGGAGGTGGAAAGATGGAGTGAAAAGGATTTTGTGTGATCGGGGCCTGAACATGCAGGAGGGTGAAAGGAGGGCAAGGAATAGAGTGAATTGGAGCGATGTGGTATACAGGGGTTGACGTGCTGTCAGTGGATTGAATCAAGGCATGTGAAGCGTCCGGGGTAAACCATGGAAAGCTGTGTAGGTATGTATATTTGCGTGTGTGGACGTGTGTATGTACATGTGTATGGGGGGGTTGGGCCATTTCTTTCGTCTGTTTCCTTGCGCTACCTCGCAAACGCGGGAGACAGCGACAAAGTATAAAAAAAAAAAAAAAAAAAAAAAAAAAAACATAAGTTACTAATATCTGACTAAATTATGCATCTATCATTTTGCTTGTACTTCCAGTTTCTAAAGCATGGAACAAAAGAAATCTGTTCTTGCTGCTACCTCACTAATAAAAAAAAATTATCAATAGCTACACAATAAACAATTTACATATAAAACTTTTTGTAGAACAACTAAAAAATTTCCAAGATAGTACAATTTTTTCCCTTTTTAGAAATTGAAATACAAGGAGGGGAAGGTTTCCAGCACCTTGCTCCCGCCCCCTTTAGTCACCTTCTATGACACACAGGGAATATGTGGGAAGTATTCTTTCCTTCCTATCCCAAGGGATAGGGTGGATGTGTTCAAAATGAAATGTTTGAGTACAATATGTGGTGTGAGATGGTTTGATTGAGTAAGAAACGTAAAGGTGAGAGAGATGTGAGGTAATAAAAAGTGTGATTGACAGAGCAGAAGAGGGTATGTTGAAATGGTTTGGACATACAGGGAGAATGAGTGAGGAAAGACTAACAAAGAGAATATATGTGTCAGATATGGAGGGAGCAAGGAGACACAGGAGACCAAATTGGAGGTGGAAGGATGAAGTGAAAAAGATTTTGAGCAATCAGGGCCTGAACATACAGGAGGGTGAGAGGTGTGCAAGGAGTACAGTGAACTGAAACTACAAGCTATACCGCGGTCGACGTGCAGTCAATGGACTGAACCAGGGCATGTAAAACTGTTGGAAAACATTTTAACCCTTAACCCAATGACTGCTCATATCCCACATATGAGACATGCAACTTCCAGGAGTTGACTGTAAGTATCCCATAAATCTGATCTCATTTTTAAAACATCCGCATTTAGTCATACTGGTAATAATTATTCAAAATTCACTTACTTGTACCTCTATGGGTATTTCAATAGATTAGTCCATATCTTTTTCACTCAAGTGGCCAGTAACCATCATAGTGCCAAAGCATAAGGTATACCATCACCTTAAGCAAACCATATAAGGAAACCCAAATTATTACATGGATTAATCAAATACACTCGACTCGGAGAGTGAAAGTGTGTCAAGTGGACACAACTTTCACAAAGATATGAAACAACAAAGGCAGTGTGAGGAGGGGAGGTGCTTTGTTAGGTCTGCAATTTGCCACATGGACACGGGCAGATGTTGCTAACTTCACTCCAACATAATTTGATTCTGACAAAGGTAATTCAGGTATAAGAGGTGTTTGTTCTGTCCCAAAGGATTCTGAGGAGCTGAACCATTTCTTAACACAAGTGATTTGATGGACATGATAATGACTGAAACAAACTTGTATTCTGGTTTTCAAAATGAAATATAGTCAACATCTCCAAGCACTAGATTGTCGAACTTCAATGCCACTAATCAAGATGAAATTTTGGTGTTGGCTATGGCAACAGCCTTGAGCTGCCTGAAAAAATATTCATCTATGAGCCTTGCTACTCACGTGAGTAGAGATCTATTGTCTTAAAAATTGCTTTTTTCAGAAAAAATAACTGTTTCATGTGGCAAGGAAAAATTAAAACATACTTTTTCTCAAAAAGTCCCAAAGTTGGGGTATACATCAAATACTGGGATGCTTCAGTCATCAGATTAAATGTTACACCAGGGTTGCAAATCCCAACACCACGAGAAAAGAAAATTACAAACAGATATATGGGCATTAAAAAGTTTGACCAAGTGGAATGCTGAGTAAGAAGAATTGGGTACAACTGTCATATCTGACAGCTCAAAACAATGGGGAAGGAGAGTCTTGTTTTTTTTTCTATCTTGAACTTGGCTTTGCACTCTACTCGTTTTTCAAATACTGATACAGTGATGATGGTGAATAACATGAATAAAATTAAAAATATTATGCTATGCACACAAAAAATCAGTAAAAGGAAGGGGCATGGCCCGCACAAGAGGCAATCCTTTTTCACCTTGATTCAAAAGGAAAAGACATGCAAATCCTATGTTTGCATCATACTACACTCTTATTTCTTACACAGGCACGGCTCCCAATCCACATTCAGATCACACACACTTCAAATGCCCTGGTTCAGTCCACTGACGGCACGCTGCATCTGCAGGCCCTGATCACTCAAAATCTTTTTCACTCCATTCTTCCACTTGCAATTTGGTCACCCACTTCTTTTTCCCTCCACCTCTGACAAATATATCCTCTTTGTCAAACTTTCATTACTAATTCTCTTCATATGTCCAAACCATTTCAACACACTCTCTTGTTCACAAAGCTTACTGGACATTTTATGCTTCTTGTAACAAAAATGTGACAAATAAGGATAAGTCTAAATGTTTAGTGTTGCCCTATTTTCCCAACTTAGCTAATCTAAGACATGTTCTAAAAATCAGTGCTTGTAATGTTGCATTTGAGTGCAAATAAAAAGTAGGCCAAATCTTGCAACAATTGGGGATGTTTATGCCGTCAAATGCAAGACATGTAAATATATCTATATAGGCCAGACAGGTAAAACTGTGACAGAGAGGTGTTTTGGCATCATCATTCAGTATGCAGGGATGACCACAAAAATGCGATTGCTAAACACTTATGAAGATGATCACCCCATAGATCTTGAAAATCCCATTATTCTATACTCTTCTGCAGATTGTCACATGCAATGTCACATGTCATTGAATCTGTCTTAATTGCTTTATACCCCTCTGCAGATTATGTCACATGCAATGTCATTGAATCTGTCTTAAATGCAAATATAAGAACTTTAATTTGTCCCCTGGCTATTTCAAAGCCCATCCTAGCATTAACCAAATCATTATGAGAGAACTGACAAAACACAAAAACATAAAAAAAGTTGTTCAGGATACATCCAGCTACCCAGGTCAACCCCTGCCAAGTGACCCCCCCTTAATCACTCTCCCTTGCAATGGCTATGGCCAGACAAAGCAGACCATGCCTGGTCTATAAAAATTGGTGTTGGATGGCAGGAATCAAGTGCGATGTAGGGTTTTAAATAACTGGCAACTGATGAGGTGGATCATCTCCAAGAAACATGCCATGCCACATGTATAGAAAAATTACACATTAAATAAAACTGTATGAACTACTGAAGTGCAATTTCACCTTCATACTATCATCAAAGACAAGTGAGATCATTACATCTACATGCATATGTCTGTGTATGTTGATATGAATATGTACGTGTATGTATGGGCATTTATGTATATATATATATGTGTATATGAGTGACTGGGCCATTCTTTGTCTGCTTCGTGGCGCTACCTTGCTGATGTGGGAAACAGCGATCAAGTATAATAAATAAATAGATAAATACATATCTTTTATTATTATTATACTTTGTTACTGTCTCCCGCGTTAGTGAGGTAGCGCAAGGAAACAGACGAAAGAATGGCACAACCCACCCACATACACATGTATATACATACATGCCCACACACGCACATGTACATACCTATACATTTCAATGTATACATACATATACATGCACAGACATATACATATATACACATGAACATATTCATACTTCCTGCCTTCATCCATTCCTGTCGCCACCCCACCACACATGAAATGGCAACCCCCTCCCCCTGCATGTGCGCAGTAGCGCTACGAAAAGAATACAAAGGCCGCATTCGTTCCCATTCAGTCTCTAGCTGTCATGTGCAATGCACCGAAACCACAGCTCTCTTTCCACATCCAGGCCCCACAAAACTTTCCATGGTTTACCCCAGATGCTTCACATGCCCTGGTTCAATCCATTGACAGCACGTCAACCCTGGTATACCACATCGTTCCACTTCACTCTATTCCTTGCATGCCTTTCACCCTCCTGAATATTCAGGCCCCGATCACTCAATCTTTTTCACTCCATCCTTCCACCTTCAATTTGGTCTCCCACTTCTCCTCATTCCCTCCATCTCTGACACATATATCATCTTTGTCAATCTTTCCTCACTCATTCTCTCCATGTCACCAAACCATATCAACAAATCCTCTTCTGCTCTCTCAACTGCACTCTCTTTGTTACCACACATCTCTCTTACCCTTTCATTACTTACTCGATCAAACCACCTCACACCACATATTGTCCTCAAACATCTCATTTCCAACACATTCACCCTCCTATGCACGACCCTATCTGAAGCCCACACCTCGCTACCATATAACATCGTTGGAACCACTATTCCTTCAAACATACCCATTTTTGCTCCCCTAGATAACGTTCTCGCCTTCCACACATTCTTCAACGCTCCCAGAACCTTCACCCCCTCCCCCACCCTGTGACTCACTTCCACTTCCATTGTTCCATCCAATGCCAAATCCACTCCCAGATATCTAAAACACTTCACTTCCTCCAGTTTTTTCTCCATTCAAACTTACCTCCCAATTGGCTTGTCCCTCAACTCTACTGAACCTAATAACCTTGCTATTATTCACATTTACTCTTAGCTTTCTTCTTTCACACACTTTACCAAACTCAGTCACCAGCTTCTGCAGTTTCTCACCCGAATCAGCCACCAGTGCTGTATCATCAGCAAACAACAACTGACTCACTTCCCAAGCCCTCTCACCCACAACAGACTGCATACTTACCCCTCTCTCCAACTCTTGCATTCACCTCCCTAACAACCCCATCCATAAACAAATCAAACAACCATGGAGACATCACACTCTCCTGCTGCAAACCAACATTCACAGGGAACCAATCACTTTCCTCTCTCCCTGCTTGTACACATGCCATACATCCTTGATAAAAACTTTTCACTGTTTCAAGCAACTTACCTCCCACACCATATACTCTTAATGCCTTCCACAGAGCATCTCTATCAACTCTATCATATGCCTCCTCCAGATCCATAAATGCTACATACAGATCCATTTGTTTTTCAAAGTATTTCTCACATACATTCTTCAAAGCAAACACCTGATCCACACATTCTCTACAACTTCTGAAACCACACTGCTCCTCCCCAATCTGATGCTCTGTACATGCCTTGACCCTCTCAATCAATACCCTACCATATAATTTCCCAGGAATACTCAACAAACTTATACCTCTGTAATTTGAACATTCAACTTTATCCCCTTTGCCTTCGTAGAATGGCACTATGTATGCATTCCGACAATACATTGAATATCCTCATCAACCAATCAACAACACAGTCAAACCCCTTTTCAATAAATTCCACAGCAATACCATCCAAACCCGCCGGCTTTCATCTTCCACAAAGCTTTTACTACCTCTTCTCTACTTACCAAATCATTCTCTTGGACCCTCTCACTTTGCACACCACCTCGACCAAAACACCCTATATCTGCCACTCTATCATCAAATACATTCAACAAACTGGCATCAAATACATTCAACAAACCTTCAAAATACACACTCCATCTCCCTTGCACTTCACCACTACTTGTTATTACCTCCCCATTTGCCCCAGTCACCGATGTTCCCATTTGATCTCTTGTCTTATGCACTTTATTTACCTCCTTCCAAAACATCTTTTTATTCTCCCTAAAATTTAATGATATTCTCTCAACCTAACTCACATTTGCCCTCTTTTTCACCTCTTGCACCTTTCTCTTGACCTCTTGCCTCTTTTTTTATACATCTCCCAATCATTCGTACTACCTCCCTGCAAAAATCGTCCAAATGCCTCTCTCTTCTTTTTCACTAACAGTCTTACTTCTTCATCCCACTACTCACTACCCTTTCTAATCTGCCCACCTCCCACCTTTCTCATGCCACATGCATCTTTTGCGCAAGCCATCACTACTTCCCTAAATACATCCCATTCCTCCCCAACTCCCCTTACATCATTTGCCCTCACCCTTTCCCATTCTGCACTCAATCTCTCCTGGTACTTCCACACACAAGTCTCCTTTCCAAGCTCACTTACTCTCACTTACTCACATATTCTCTCAACCTAACTCACATTTGCCCTCTTTTTCACCTCTTGCACCTTTCTCTTGGCCTCTTGCCTCTTTTTTTATACATCTCCCAATCATTCGTACTACCTCCCTGCAAAAATCGTCCAAATGCCTCTCTCTTCTTTTTCACTAACAGTCTTACTTCTTCATCCCACTACTCACTACCCTTTCTAATCTGCCCACCTCCCACCTTTCTCATGCCACATGCATCTTTTGCGCAAGCCATCACTACTTCCCTAAATACATCCCATTCCTCCCCAACTCCCCTTACATCATTTGCCCTCACCCTTTCCCATTCTGCACTCAATCTCTGAACACTGAACACCCCATGTACACCAATTATTCCCTGAACTGCCACATTACTCACCTTTGCATTCAAATCACCCATCACTATAACCCGGTCTCATCCATCAAAGCTGCTAACACACTCCCTCAGCTGCTCCCAAAACACTTGCCTCTCATGATCTTTCTTTTCATGATCAGGTGCACAGGCACCAATAATCACCCATCTCTCTCCATCCACTTTCAGTTTTACCCATATCAATCTAGAGTATACTTTCTTACACTCTATCATGTACTCCCACAACTCCTGTTTCAGGAGTAGTGCTACTCCTTCCTTTGCTCTTGTCCTCTCACCAATCCCTGACTTTACTCCCAAGACATTTTCAACCCACTCTTCCCTTTTACCCTTGAGCTTCGTTTCACTCAGGGTCAGAACATCCAGGTTCCTTTCCTCAAACATACTACCTATCTTTCCTTTCTTCTCATCTTGGTTACATCCACACACATTTAGACACCCCAATCTGAGCCTTCAAGGAGGATGAATATTCCCCGCATGACTCATTCTTCTGTTTCCCCTTTTAGAAAGTTAAAATACAAGGAGGGGAGGGTTTCTAGCCCCCTGCTTTTGTCCCCTTTAGTCACCTTCGACATGCGGGGAATGCATGGGAAGTATTCTTTCTCCCCTATCCTCAGGGATAGGGGTGGCGACAGCAATGGATGAAGGCAGCAAGTATGAATATGTATATGTCTGTGTATATATATGTATGTATACAATGAAATATTATCCCTGGGATAGGGGAGAAAGAATACTTCCCATGTATTCCCTGCGTGTCATAGAAGGCGACTAAAAGGGGAGGGAGCGGGTGGCTGAAAATCCTCCCCTCTCGTTTTTTTTTTCTCAATTTTCCAAAAGAAGGAACAGAGAAGGGGGCCAGGTGAGGAAATTCCCTCAAAGGCCCAGTCCTCTGTTCTTAACGCTACCTCGCTAACGCAGGAAATGGTGAATAGTATGAAAACACTGAAATGTATGGGTATTTATATGTGCGTGTGTGGGTGTTTATGTATATGCATGTGTATGTGGGCAAGTTGGGCCATTCTTTCATATGTTTCTTTGTGCTACCTCGCTAACATGGGAGACAGCGACTAAGTGTAATAAACAAAATAATAACATATATGTATGTGAGTGTGTGTGTGTGTGTATACGAGTGGTTGGGCCATTCTTCATCTGTTTCCCTGAGCTACCTCGCTGACGCAAGAAACAGCAATTAAGTATAATAAAATAAAATATTATATAAATTCATCCCTGGGTATAGCGGAGAAAGAATACTTCCCAAGTATTCCCAGCATGTCATAGAAGGCAACTGTAAGGGGAGGGAGCAGGGGGGCTGGAAATCCTCCAAAGGAAGGAACAGAGAAGGGAGCTAAGTGAGATTACTGAAGGCTCAGTCCCCTGTTCTTAATGCTACCTCGTTAATGCGGAGAAATGGCGAATAGTATGAAAAAAAATTATATAAATTATTGTATGTCCCTCTTTTTAAACAAGGTGTTCCCAAACACCAGTCCTTTTCCAATACACTACTCATCACAAGCTGTTCACCTTTTTCATTCATAATACTAAATGCCCCTTGCCCTCCAAGTCATACTCTAAACAGCCACATCACTCATTTTCACATTCAAATCTTACATCACTAATACCCAGTCTCTTGCATTAAAGCTGCAGGCACCCTTTCAGCTGCTCCCAAAACTCTTTCATCACACAATCTTCCTTCTCACTGCCAGTTGCATAAGCACTAATAATCACGTGTCTCACCATCCACTTTCCTTTTTATCTATATCAGTTTAGAATTCACTTCCTTGCACTCTTTCACACACTCCCACAACTCCTGCTTCAGGGGTGATGCTACTCCCTCCTTAACTCTTGTCCTTTCATCAACCACGACTTTACTCCTATAACATTTTCAAACCATTATTCCACTTTACCCTTGAGCTTTGTTTCACTCAGAGCCAGAACATTCAAGCCATTTCCTTAAAAAAATACTATCCATCTCTCCTCTCTTGTCATCTCGGTTACATCCACACACATTTAGACACCCTAGCATTAGCCTTCAAGGAGGATGAGCACTTCCTGCTTGGCTCCTTCTTCTGTCCCATCTTTTAGAAATCAAAATAAAGAAGGGAAGGGTTTCCAGCCCCCTGCTCCTGCCTCCTTTAGTCGCCTTCTACGACACACAGAGAATATGGAGGTAAAATTCTTTCTCTTCTACCTGAGACACCTATCAGCAGTATATATTTGCCTGATGCCACCAAAGAGGACGAAACTGAGGAAGTATTTGCCTCTAATCTTCAGTAGATGTCTCATAAGAACTGGCCAATATGACTTGGTGCTAGATGTTACATTACCAGTTAACCATGGTACATTTTCAAAAGCATTTGGCAGAGCTTCCTGTATTACACAAGAAACATGTTTAGCTAAATTAAGTTGAATGGGCACCATAATTTACTTTAAACTCAACTTCTGAACCATAACCATAATAAAGGTCAAACTGCTCAGAAACATCTTGAAATGATGCCTGAGAAACTTATATGAAACGTAAAGCTTGGTAAAGGTGCACACATATCTTAAAGTTGGAAAGGGATATGGAGCTTGCAAAGCTTGTGATCTTTTGAAGAATATGAAGCATGTCAAAGGCAGAAAGCAAGAGCAGCTTCTGAAAACTATGAACTATCTAAAGTCTGAAAAATCTGTGATACTTCTCAAGTTTATCATATAGAATGTAGTTTGCAGAACTAGCAAAACATGTTATATTATGAAGTTCGTACTGCTTATGAAAATGCACGTTATTTCTTTATAATGCATTTTACAGAACTAAAAATTCTCCAATATGAATTCAACAAAGTAGATAAAGTGCTAAGATGAAATGGGTAGAACCATGCTAAAAACACCCTTGCTGAAAGATAACAGTATGCTTTTCCTCTGTGAGATATTAACATACCAAATAGACAGATTAAACTGGGAGTGGGTCTCCACTAAACAATAATGTTATATCCCAGCAGAATTATCAAAGGAAAAATCTTTAAGTAATCAGTCAGCCCCACTGGTGGTTTCAAATGTGAAAGATCTAACAAAATAGTCTTGCATCACAATCCAGCAAATAAAGGTAACTTTGTGAGGAACAAGTTTCCACAAACGTATTGAAATATCAATACCCCAGTAGATATCAATATCACATTATGAAAGAAAAAAGTTTAAATTTTCAAGGAAAAAGAAGCAAGGAAGGAAGTACCACAGCAAAGAACATGAAAATATGCCTCTTGTGTTTTCAACCCTTGTCACATTCCTATGAGTGAGATATGAACTGCAATTAGTTTCTTCTTCCATTATCATGAAATACATAATGATTAAAAAACTTTTACATACTCTTTTTAATTATCCGATTACTGAAGGAAAATACCAATTATTTCATATAACACATTAAGAATCCTAGCCGTCTACCCATCCTTCAGGCAGGGACAGTTGGGCCCACCTTTGTCATGCAGACATACCTTTAGCACATATTTCTAAGGGGGAGATTACTCCTATCCCCCACCAACCCCAAGACCCCCCCCCCCCCCCCCCCACCCCAAATCTCTCTACATGCCCTATGAGTGGGGACAGCTATGGAACTTGAGGTGGCAGGTCAGTAACAGTGGGGATGGGTCAGTGACAAAGGTGGAACCCCCTTGCAGCTGTGAGAGTAGCCTACAACCCAAGGGAGCAGCCTATAAAATGAGGGGGTGGTCCAAAATCCTAGGGGTGTCCTGAAAACCAAGGTGGCAGCCCAGAGCCTGAGGAGGAGGATCAGTGCCAGAGGGGATAGATTCGCACTTTCAGGGTACCCCTAACCAAGGGTACCTATAAAATCTGGTCTTCAATTTTCAAAGAGTTTTGATGACATACAAAGTCAATAGACAGACGAATAGATAGATACAGATAGATACATAGAGAGACAACTAGATAGATAAACACTAACAAATATACATGCTACATTCTTTCTAAGATAAAGACGATAACTTGGTGTTCCACATAAGGTGACCGACCATCAACAGCTGCAATGTGATTCAAAATTATTCTGCCAAGAAATGGCATATAACTATAGCAAGATTTGTTTTAACAGCATCACACTAAGTATACTGGAAAAAAGTTCATTTGTTATTTTTTACCATTCATGGTGGTGTTCTGTAATGCTTTTTTTTTTTATCTTTCTATAATAAAATACAAAAGATCCTTGCCAGCTATTGCGGTTAATTACAAGGTACAGGACCAATGAGAAAAGGGAGTTTGAAGAGTTACCCTTGAGATACATACCTGAAGTCCTAATAAAAGACCTTAGGGTTAAAAACAGGCATGTTTTACTTCAAAAACAACATGCTTATTCAATAAAAGTACAAAGAAATGATGTAAAAAACTGTAAGGTAATAACATGATAGTAGTATTTCGCCACAAATGTCATGCCTCTATACTCCCACAAAACAGCCAGCCAGAAATGCTGCATAAAAGGCTACCTCAATCCTTTCTCTAGCAACACTACTTAATGACACTCCTACTATCTGTCTCTAGAAATGATGGTCTACCAAGCCTGACCACAGGTAGCCCATGGCTGCATGATACTCTACCAGCTTATGGAAAATTTTGGTCACACCATGGATAACCATGGATATCCAAAACTTAATGCTGTAGTTGGTGAAATGGTATACATTATCCTAAATGTGTATACTGAAAACTATGGTTGGCAAGACCATGGTAAGCATGGGACCTTTTGTACCAGTAAATAAAGATGGTATCTCAAGGATTTTTTAGTCCTCATTTATTTTATATCATTGTAAGAGCAGAATAACTGAAGTTTCATCTAGAACCATTACCAACATAAATTTAGATCCATATCCCGAGGACACATGCTTCAATGATTGCATAGGATCAGGTGCAATCACAATGTTCCTTTATGAACAGTTTCTCAAACCTTCTATCGTAAGAATATTCATTACAGTATATGATAATATGCTGTATTTATGTCTGTTGATACATTATGCCATTATATCAAATGTGCTAATGTTTCCAAGACAGGTAGACCTTAATCATACGACTCATAAAGAATACCAGCTGTTTACTCAAGCGCCTTACAGATGGATACAACAAAGCCCATCCCCAGCCCCAATGCTCCCTACCCCAACCTTCATGCTCCCTGGCCGACCCCAACCTAACATGCCCCCTAGTCTGCCCAACCTCCCACAACCCCCAGTAAGACCCTCCATGCCCCTACCCCAACATTCTGACTCTGCCTGCAAGACATCATTATAAAAGGAATAATGACTGAAAAATGTATATTACATTTTTTTTTTTTTTCTTTTTTGTCGCTGTCTCCCGTGTTTGCGAGGTAGTGCAAGGAAACAGACGAAAGAAATGGCCCAACCCACCCCCATACACATGTATATACATACACGTCCACACACGCAAATATACATACCTACACAGCTTTCCATGGTTTACCCCAGACGCTTCACATGCCCTGATTCAATCCACTGACAGCACGTCAACCCCGGTATACCACATCGATCCAATTCACTCTATTCCTTGCCCTCCTTTCACCCTCCTTCATGTTCAGGCCCCAATCACACAAAATCTTTTTCACTCCATCTTTCCACCTCCAATTTGGTCTACCACTTCTCCTTGTTCCCTCCACCTCCGACACATATATCCTCTTGGTCAATCTTTCATCACTCATTCTCTCCATGTGCCCAAACCATTTCAAAACACCCTCCTCTGCTCTCTCAACCACGCTCTTTTTATTTCCACACATCTCTCTTACCCTTACGTTACTTACTCAATCATACCACCTCACACCACACATTGTCCTCAAACATCTCATTTCCAGCACATCCATCCTCCTGCACACAACTCTATCCATAGCCCACGCCTCGCAACCATACAACATTGTTGGAACCACTATTCCTTCAAACATACCCATTTTTGCTTTCAGAGATAATGTTCTCGACTTCCACACATTCTTCAAGGCTCCCAGGATTTTCGCCCCCTCCCCCACCCTATGATCCACTTCCGCTTCCATGGTTCCATCCGCTGCCAGATCCACTCCCAGATATCTAAAACACTTTACTTCATCCAGTTTTTCTCCATTCAAACTTACCTCCCAACTGACTTGACCCTCAACCCTACTGTACCTAATAACCTTGCTCTTATTCACATTTACTCTTAACTTTCTTCTTTCACACACTTTACCAAACTCAGTCACCAGCTTCTGCAGTTTCTCACATGAATCAGCCTCCAGCGCTGTATCATCAGCGAACAACAACTGACTCACTTCCCAAGCTCTCTCATCCCTAACAGACTTCATACTTGCCCCTCTTTCCAAAACTCTTGCATTTACCTCCCTAACAACCCCATCCATAAACAAATTAAACAACCATGGAGACATCACACACCCCTGCCGCAAACCTACATTCACTGAGAACCAATCACTTTCCTCTCTTCCTACACATACACATGCCTTACATCCTCGATAAAAACTTTTCACTGCTTCTAACAACTTGCCTCCCACACCATATATTCTTAATACCTTCCACAGAGCATCTCTATCAACTCTATCATATGCCTTCTCCAGATCCATAAATGCTACATACAAATCCATTTGCTTTTCTAAGTATTTCTCACATACATTCTTCAAAGCAAACACCTGATCCATACATCCTCTACCACTTCTGAAACCACACTGCTCTTCCCCAATCTGATGCTCTGTACATGCCTTCACCCTCTCAATCAATACCCTCCCATAGAACCATAATATACTACATGAAAAATAATATTCATATTGGTAAATAAAAAATATCACTACTATGAGTCATAAGTGTCATTCTAAGAATTTGTATTCTGATTCTCAAATGTTGCTATGCGAAATGTTGCCCTATGAACTGTCATTCTATGAGGGGCCCCTTTGTAGTTAATTTGTTGCCTGGAGGAGAAGTGATTTTACTAAAAAGCCAAGCAAATGAGAGGCATGACAACTAAATTTCAATCATGTACACCTTTGAGTGGCAAACATTTAAAGGTTGATTATCAAGGAGAGAAACATTCTGTTTGGTAGTTTGACCGCGTTTTATGGGATGTACGGGTTAGAAGGTAATGGTTTCTGAGGTTTATCATCAAGATGCATAAAAAAGGAGGAAAGAAATGAATACTCAGGTAATGTGATAATCTCCAAAAGAATCCCATAATACATCAATTTAGTAACATACATATAACACTTAATATGGTAAGTGAAAGAATGATCACCTGAGGCCAAGTGTGTCTCAGCAGAGCAACACACTGATCCAGAAGGACAGCAGGAGTCAGTAACTGTGCTAATATCAATAATGACAGAAGTTGTTCTATCTTTTTCCATGCTAATCTTTGGTGGCTGTCCATAGGATTCTGAGCCACAAGCATAACTGTGCGGGAGCACAGAATGGAACTGAGGCTACCTGGCTTTGGTAGGACACCACTGTCTTTCACTGGTTTCCATAAATCCACAAACATCTTCTGCATCTCAGGAGTCATCAACTTGGGAACACAAACAGCTGAAATTTAATAAATACATATCAAAATAAGAATACATGAATACTTACATATATCCACAGAGCCAATGTGTAGATCAAATTTGTGGAAAGTTCTGTAAAACTTATATTGGAGGGGTTAGAACATGGGTACCTTTGGGTACTGATAGAGAGAAAAGATTGAAAATGAGAGACGATTCAATAAAAGATGTCAAAAAACAAAAGTTCTTTAGAATGTACTTTGGAGGAAATACAAGCAACACAGCAGCCCACTAGTATCTGAAAGGCAAAAGGGAGCAAGGAGTGAGTTTAGCAAGAAATGGGAGGAGGACCAGAGAATCTAAAAGAGGAAAAAAAAAGTAGACATGGCAGGGATAATCTAACCTATTCCATAAATTCAAAGGAATACAAAGGTATTCAAATAGCAACAGACTACTTGGTCCCTTCAGGGCTGTTTGAGAAAGTGGAAGAGACATGAATATCATAGATCAGTGTGGTAAGAGTTGAAATACATACATATCTAAGACAAAAAAGAAACATTATATACTTTTCATGTAGTTAAGGTGTCACAAATAATGTCAGTCTTAGATTGAAGCAAATTATCTATCAAGTCTTTTCTTAAATGTATCTATGGAACTACTTTCAATCAATCTAACTGGTAAATCATTCATCAAGATTAAATTACTGGCTGAAAAACTGAATCAAGCATAAGGATTCATGGGGAATAGCTAAAAATCTACAGACAATGAGAATATAGGAGAGGAAACGAATGATAAATTAAAAAAATGTGTGAAATGTGGAGGACACTGTAGCTCCAACATCAATGAGATGAGTGAGTTAAGAGGACACAGAAAGCAATAAAATTGTAAATAAAGACAAGTATATTACCAAGGGGTCTAGACCCAACTCAGGCATATGGTCCTGATGAAGTCTCACATGTGCAAAAAGAGTGTAAAGAAACACTTGACCAATTCCTTAAAATATCTTTCAGCAAAATGATAGGACCAAAGGAGTGTAACATAGCAAATGGCATGCCTATTTATAAGAAAGATCAGGAAACTGTGTTAACTACAGACCAGTATCTCTAATGAGCATGAGCCTCATATCTTAGGGAAAGCTAATCGGAAAGCATAATAATGATTACTTGTAAAGAAGAAGCTCCTCATATGAAAGATAACATAAGCTTAGGAAAAGGAAATATTGCACGACAAATCTCTTAGACTTTTACAAGGGAGCAAGATTCATTTTAGGTAAGGGATGGAAACATAGGCTGAGTATTCTTGGACTACCAGAAAATATTTGACACTAACTCGCATAAGAAGCTCTTAAAAAAGCTGGATACTCAGGCAAGCATGATGGGGATTCTCCTCTGAGCACACAGTAAATTATCTTAGTTGAAGAAAACAGGGAAAGCATGTTAAAGGAGCCTTCTCTAAATGGTCTGGGGTTACTACAGGTGTGCCACGGGGTTCATCTCAGAACCTACACAAATGAATTGCCTGATGGACTGGACTCAAGCCTGAATATGTTTCTGAACGATGGCAGCATCATGAAAGAAGTAGGGAATGATGAGGAATGCATCAACTTAAAGTGTATGAAAAAAAATATCAGGTTTCAGTTGCAGAACATATCCTATCTCTCACTTAAGGTAGGGATATCATATGTCTGGCAGTGTGATAAATTCTTCAAAGGCAGCTGGATATATTTGCTGCCTCAGTTACCCTGTGTTACAGAGAATGGAGGAATGCAACTTCTGATCACTGTCCTTGTGTTTAGCGATATTTTTGCTATTTCTGTTCCAGATAATACTTTCCTCAACTAAAATTAACCATGGCCACTAAGAAGTTGTCCCATGAAGAAATAGCCCATATTCTTGCTTGGAAAAAAGAAAATAAGTCTCCAAGGTACATTTCAAGACATACTGATAAGGCCAAGTCCACTATCCAGACACTTGTCTAGGTTTCCTTCTAAAATCATCCCTCTTTGAAAAGCTGGGTACAGTCTACCTATGAAGACCAATAAAGCCCAACCACTCTATCGCCATGCTACATGCTGACCTCGTGCAACAATGCTTAGATGGCTTCAACAAACTGCAGCCCCTGCCACTGGTACTAATGGCAACAGACATCAACAAATTATTTGACACTATCCCCTAACACAACATAACATAAAAAATATTTGAAAAACCTTCCACAACAATGATAAAAAGTGGTTTACCAATTCAACAGCCAGCCCCATGGCTGAGTACCACACAATGTTTTCATCTCTAAAACACTTGGAGTTCCCTAAGGAGCAGTTCTTTCTCCAACCTAATTCAGTATCTTCTTACACAACCTCCAACTGCTTCAAGCAAGTCACAATGTAAAGGCCCTTTCATATGCACACAACCTCACAAATACACACAACACCCATACACCAGAGTAGAAGCAACAAACACATAGCACTACATTACACAACTGGGACAATGGCTCATTCAGAGCAGAATGTTTGCATCTTGACAGAAGTCTTCAGTCACTCTTTTCACCCTAGACGGACACCAATAAACGTTACACCATGAAAGGACAATACAAACATGACATTTACTCTCACACTAATAACATTGACACAAAAGCAACACACTGACTAATTGCTCTCAGAACAATAACACAAGATTCTAAAAGTAAAAAAAAATTCTTACCATCCTGTGCAAGCAATTCATCAACTCCACTTCAAAATATACCTCACCTGCCTTTTCTTCCATCCTTTCAGAAGCAAGAACAACAAAACAGCAATCCACAAAAAAATTATTTTTTATTTTTTATTATACTTTGTCGCTGTCTCCCGCGTTTGCGAGGTAGCGCAAGGAAACAGACGAAAGAAATGGCCCAACCCCCCCCCCCATACACATGTATATACATACGTCCACACACGCAAATATACATACCTACACAGCTTTCCATGGTTTACCCCAGACGCTTCACATGCCTTGATTCAATCCACTGACAGCACGTCAACCCCGGTATACCACATCGCTCCAATTCACTCTATTCCTTGCCCTCCTTTCACCCTCCTGCATGTTCAGGCCCCGATCACACAAAATCTTTTTCACTCCATCTTTCCACCTCCAATTTGGTCTCCCTCTTCTCCTCGTTCCCTCCACCTCCGACACATATATCCTCTTGGTCAATCTTTCCTCACTCATTCTCTCCATGTGCCCAAACCACTTCAAAACACCCTCTTCTGCTCTCTCAACCACGCTCTTTTTATTTCCACACATCTCTCTTACCCTTACGTTACTCACTCGATCAAACCACCTCACACCACACATTGTCCTCAAACATCTCATTTCCAGCACATCCATCCTCCTGCGCACAACTCTATCCATAGCCCACGCCTCACAACCATACAACATTGTTGGAACCACTATTCCTTCAAACATACCCATTTTTGCTTTCCGAGATAATGTTCTCGACTTCCACACATTCTTCAAGGCCCCCAGAATTTTCGCCCCCTCCCCCACCCTATGATCCACTTCCGCTTCCATGGTTCCATCCGCTGCCAGATCCACTCCCAGATATCTAAAACACTTCACTTCCTCCAGTTTTTCTCCATTCAAACTCACCTCCCAATTTACTTGACCCCCAACCCTACTGTACCTAATAACCTTGCTCTTATTCACATTTACTCTTAACTTTCTTCTTCCACTCACTTTACCAAACTCAGTCACCAGCTTCTGCAGTTTCTCACATGAATCAGCCACCAGCGCTGTATCATCAGCGAACAACAACTGACTCACATCCCAAGCTCTCTCATCCCCAACAGACTTCATACTTGCCCCTCTTTCCAAAACTCTTGCATTTACCTCCCTAACAACCCCATCCATAAACAAATTAAACAACCATGGAGACATCACACACCCCTGCCGCAAACCTACATTCACTGAGAACCAATCACTTTCCTCTCTTCCTACACGTACACATGCCTTACATCCTAGATAAAAACTTTTCACTGCTTCTAACAACTTTCCTCCCACACCATATATTCTTAATACCTTCCACAGAGCATCTCTATCAACTCTATCATATGCCTTCTCCAGATCCATAAAAGCTACATACAAATCCATTTGCTTTTCTAAGTATTTCTCACATACATTCTTCAAAGCAAACACCTGATCCACACATCCTCTACCACTTCTGAAACCACACTGCTCTTCCCCAATCTCATGCTCTGTACATGCCTTCACCCTTTCAATCAATACCCTCCCATATAATTTACTAGGAATACTCAACAAACTTATACCTCTGTAATTTGAGCACTCACTCTTATCCCCTTTGCCTTTGTACAATGGCACTATGCACGCATTCCGCCAATCCTCAGGCACCTCACCATGAGTCATACATACATTAAATAACCTTACCAACCAGTCAACAATACAGTCACCCCCTTTTTTAATAAATTCCACTGCAATACCATCCAAACCTGCTGCCTTGCCGGCTTTCATCTTCCGCAAAGCTTTCACTACCTCTTCTCTGTTTACCAAATCATTTTCCCTAACCCTCTCACTTTGCACACCACCTCGACCAAAACACCCTATATCTGCCACTCTATCATCAAACACATTCAACAAACCTTCAAAATACTCACTCCATCTCCCTCTCACATCACCACTACTTGTTATCACCTCCCCATTTGCGCCCTTCACTGAAGTTCCCATTTGCTCCGTTGTCTTACGCACTTTATTTACCTCCTTCCAGAACATCTTTTTATTCTCCCTAAAATTTAATGATACTCTCTCACCCCAACTCTCATTTGCCCTTTTTTTCACCTCTTGCACCTTTCTCTTGACCTCCTGTCTCTTTCTTTTATACATCTCCCACTCAATTGCATTTTTTCCCTGCAAAAATCGTCCGAATGCCTCTCTCTTCTCTTTCACTAATACTCTTACTTCTTAATCCCACCACTCACTACCCTTTCTAATCAACCCACCTCCCACTCTTCTCATGCCACAAAAAAATGGTACACTTAAAACATCCATTGGCTGTCTACCAACTGCACACAACTAAACAAATATCGTCCGAGTACAGTCCTATGCAACAGCACCAGACCCCTGCAGCCCATACCACTACATAACTAAACATCATCCAGTCCCCAAGTAGATAAAAAAAAGGTTACTCCTGCCTCACCTTTAGCAATCCCTACTCACAGATCCCTCCATCCCAACATATATAACACTGACTAAACACATACAAATGAAATATCTAGAAAAGATAATAACTGAATACTAAAAGGACTTGACCCATGCAAGGTTCATGGTCCTAATGAAATTTCTCTGTATGTAATAAAGATGTGTACAAGTTTGCACAAGATGTACTATTCAAGATGTCACTGGAAAATGGAAAAGTGCCATGGGAATGGAAAAGGGTAAATGTCATACCTATATGTAAGAAGGGGACCAGGAACAGGCACTGAACTAGTCTAATTAATGAGCGTAGTGCATAAGGTTTTGGAAAAGATTATTAGAAAGCAAGCTGATGACCTTTTACAGAAGAGATATTACTTAAACAGAAACAGTATGGTTTTAGAGAATGGACGTCATGTGTAACAAACCTCTCTGAGTTCTAAGAGTGAGTAAGCTCAGTCCTAGACAAAAGGGAATGCTGGGTAGACTATGCATATCTGGACTGCCCGAGAGCATAATAAATGGTACCACATGGGAGGCTGATAAAGAAGCTGGATCATCAAAGGGGATTAAGGAGGAAACTCCTTCAATAGACAAATCATAGGATGGAACAAATGACATATGTTAGAGGAGCCTTCCCCAAATGGGTAAAGGTGACCAGTGGAGTGCCACAGGATTCAGTACTGAGACAATTACTCATCTAAATCTATGCAAATGACTTGCCTGAAGGTATGGACTCAGCATGTGGTATGACTAGATGAAATAAAAAAATAATGAGTGGGTGTACAAAGCATTCACTATAGCAGAAAATGCAAAGGTAATGAATTTTGGAGTGGCAGAATAGGTGAAACTTAATACTTTGAGGTGGTCCTGGCATGTGGAAAAAATGCAAGACGGGAAGTTGACAAGGAGAGTGTACAATAGTAAAATTAAGGGGTTATTGTGAGAGGTATACCACCTGTGACATGGGTAAATAGAATGGAACAGTAGTGGAGGGAGACAAATGGGGCAAGAAAGCAGGGAATGATGAATGTGAGGGAGGCATGTAAGGACAGTGACAAGTGGACACTTTTGCTGTGGCCAACTCCGGTTGGAACAGGTGTCAGAGATATAGATTTAGATAATGCAGTTATGAGGAAAGCGAAAAGCAAAGAGGATTGCATCAGCTTGCAAGGGACCCAAATAAACCCCAAAGGTAGTATGACACATGGATAATGAATGAAATTCAATCCAAGCATATGTAAAGTAATGAGGATGGAAAAAAAGAAAAAAAAAGGCCTCAATGTGATATTCATCAGAAACAAAATAAGCTTCTAATCTTCAGGATTCTGTGTATGAGGACTTGGGAGTCAACTTCCTTTCTAACCTGTAACCAGAACCTGATACTGAAAGAATAGTTAAGACAAACTATCTTCTGAAAATATCAGAATAGCTTTCAAGTACACGAATAAGGAAACATTTTGCAAGCTATTCATATCCTATGTATGGCATCTAAAGAACATAAAGAGCTAATATAGATGGTCCAAAGGAAGGTAACAAAGATGGGACAAAAGTTAAGAAAGCTGAGGTACAGGGAACAGCTGAGGGCTTCAAATTTGCCCACCAGGAAAGAAAGAAGAGTGAGGGGTGACCTAATCACAACCATTAAGTTATTAAAACATCAATTAATCACAACCATTAAGTTTTTAAAACATCAATGAAGTGGACAGTGAACACTTCTTTGAGAAATGGAGGGATAGAGCAACCAAAGGATACAACATGAAATTAAGTATGAATCTGTTTAGAAAGGACATAAAGAAATATCTTTGTAGTACAAGAATGTTGGATAAACAAAGCTGAAAAACTAATGACATCATTAATGCAGATGGCATACATGAATTGAAGAAGTTATATGATTCAAGAGAATCTTCAAGAGATGGAACCACATTAATGTAAAACTCATCCCCATACAGTAAAAATAGGTAACTGAAAATGAGAAGGTAAAGTCCCATGATAAAAATGAGTCACACTTTCTCATCTATGTTCTGAACATCAATCATCCAAATATCACTACAAACACAAATGAACATCATTCATCCGAATATCACTACAAACACTATATCAAAATATCCAAAGACCCTTTATGCCCACAACACAACACCAAGCATTTACTCCTCATTTGCTCTACATTCTCTGCACACAGACAAAAACACATCATTACACTTCATGACCTATGGTCCCAACCAGTTGATAAGACCAACTTCCTGAATGCCACAGGAGCCTCATAAATATACAAGGAACTCTTCAAATATACCTGACCTATTCTCCAGGACCCTTGCATTTACTTCCCTCACCATTCCATCCCATCCATGAACAAATTAAGCAGTCATACTGACAGCACACACCTACAGACCCTTTTTCCACACAGAATCACTCTCCCTCTCTATCTAATTGAACACAGGTCTAACTTGCCAAATAAAAACTCCTCACTGTTTTTAATAGCTTTCCTTCTAACATATACCTGTAAGACCTTTTACAAAGCATCTCTATCAACTGCTTTCTTTAAATTCAGAAATGCCATATACAGGTCCTTCTGCTTCTCTTAGTATTTCTCACACACATTTTTCAAAGCAAACATCAAATCCAAACATCCTCTGCTACTCCTGAAACTGAATTGTTATTTCCCAGCCTGATACTCTGTGCATGCCAACACCTTCTCAATTACCACTCTTCCACACAACTTACCAGATACACTCAACAAACTTATGCCTCTGTAACTTGGACACTCACCTCTGTCCCCCATGCCATTATACAATAGCACTATATGAATTCCACCAGTCCTCAGGCACATCACCCTGATCCATATATACAGTGAAACCCCTGACTAACCAATAAACAACTGAGTCACTCATTTTCTTAAGAAATTCAGCTGCATTAACTTCATCTCCAGCCCCTAACAACATTTCATCTTATGCAAGGCTTCCACCACCTCTTCCCTTTACACGAAACCACTAGCCATGACTCTCTCACTTAACATACTTTCCTGACCCTAACTCCCTAAATCCGCTATCCTATCTATCTATCCCTAAATCAACCTATCTACAACAACATACTGCCCCCAGCTAATGCTCCTACATACTACTTCTACTTAATGTTTCTACCTCATGCTCCTGCTTACTGGTCTGACCTGCCACCTCTACCTATTGCTCCCACCATTTTGCCAAAGAGTAGAACCTGCACTCACCAAAGGGAAATCTAGCATTATGAAGAATGGGTTGTGTTAGCTAAGTGTTGCCAAGTGTTATGTGTGACAAGAAAAGATTAATACATGTGGAAAGGATGCCAGCAGCACATATGTTGGTGATGCAGAAAGAAAAGCCTGCTACTTGGGTTAGAGGAGTACAACTTGACAACCACTGAAGTACTAGCTAACTACAAGCCTTCACTTAATCCTTCCAATACCAAGGCAGGTAGTACCTGGTCATAGGCTGCCTACAAACTGTTACCCACTATCCTATAACACATTCAACAATCTTTAAGATCACTTCATCTCCTCTTCACCTCATCACTGCCTGTTACCACTTCCCCATCTGCTCCCTTCTCCTCATCAATGCCTATTACCACTTCCCCATTTGCCCCCTCCACCACTGTTCCAATTTGTTCCCTTGTTTTTCTCACACTATTAACCTCTTTCCAAAAAATTATCTTATTCTCCCTGAAATTTTCTGCTGTCTGTTCATCCAAATTCTCAGTTGCCTTCTTTTTCAACCCCTGCACTCTCCTCTTGACCTTCTGTATTCTCTAGTGTCTCCCAATAATCACACTCCCTCTGAGTAAGCAATGCCCATATAACTTTTTTTTCTCTTCCATCAACAGCTGAACTTCATCACCCCATCACTATCTAAGTGTGTGAAAGAAGAAAGCTGAGAGTAAATGTGAATAAGAGCAAGGTCATTAGGTACAGTAGGGTTGAGGATCAAGTCAATTGGGAGGCAAGTTTGAATGGAGAAAAACTGGAGGAAGTGAAGTGTTTTAGACATCTGGGAGTGGATTTGGCAGCGGATGGACCCATGGAAGCAGAAGTGAATCATAGGGTGGGGGAAGGGGCGAAAATTCTGGGAGCATTAAAGAATGTGTGGTAATCGAGAACATTATCTCGGAAAGCAAAAATGGGTATGTTTGAAGGAATAGTGGTTCCAACAATGTTATATAGTTGCGAGGCGTGGGCTATGGGTAGAGTTGTGCGCAGGAGGGTGGATGTGCTGGAAATGAGATGTTTGAGGACAATATGGGGTGTGAGGTGGTTTGATCGAGTAAGTAATAATAGGGTAAGAGAGATGTGTGGTAATAAAAAGAGTGCGGTTGAGAGAGCAGAAGAGGGTGTTTTGAAATGGTTTGGTCACATGGAGAGAATGAGTGAGGAAAGATTGACCAAGAGGATATATGTGTCAGATGTGGAGGGAACGAGGAGAAGTGGGAGACCAAGTTGGAGGTGGAAAGATGGAGTGAAAAAGATTTTGAGTGATCGGGGCCTGAACATGCAGGAGGGTGAAAGGTGCGCAAGGAATAGGGTGAATTGGAACGATGTGGTATACCGGGGTCGACGTGCTGTCAATGGATTGAACCAGGGCATGTGAAGCGTCTGGGGTAAACCATGGAAAGTTCTGTGGGGCCTGGATGTGGAAAGGGAGCTGTGGTTTCGGTGCATTATTACATGACAGCTAGAGACTGACTGTGAACGAATGTGGCCTTTGTTGTCTTTTCCTAGTGCTACCTCGCACACATGAGGGGGGAGGGGGTTCTTATTTCATGTGTGGCAAGGTGGAGATGGGAATAAATAAAGGCAGACAGTATGAATTATGTACATGTGTATATATGATTGGTTCTCAGTGAATGTAGGTTTGCGGCAGGGGTGTGTGATGTCTCCATGGTTGTTTAATTTGTTTATGGATGGGGTTGTTAGGGAGGTGAATGCAAGAGTTTTGGAAAGAGGGGCAAGTATGAAGTCTGTTGTGGATGAGAGAGCTTGGGAAGTGAGTCAGTTGTTGTTCCCTGATGATACAGCACTGGTGGCTGATTCATGTGAGAAACTGCAGAAGCTGGTGACTGAGTTTGGTAAAGTGTGTGAAAGAAGAAAGTTAAGAGTAAATGTGAATAAGAGCAAGGTTATTAGGTACAGTAGGGTTGAGGGTCAAGTCAATTGGGAGGTAAGTTTGAATGGAGAAAAACTGGAGGAAGTAAAGTGTTTTAGATATCTGGGAGTGGATCTGGCAGCGGATGGAACCATGGAAGCGGAAGTGAATCATAGGGTAGGGGAGGGGGCGAAAATCCTGGGAGCCTTGAAGAATGTGTGGAAGTCGAGAAGATTATCTCGGAAAGCAAAAATGGGTATGTTTGAAGGGATAGTGGTTCCGACAATGTTGTATGGTTGCGAGGCGTGGGCTATGGATAGAGTTGTGCGCAGGAGGGTGGATGTGCTGGAAATAAGATGTTTGAGGACAATGTGTGGTGTGAGGTGGTTTGATCGAGTAAGTAATGTAAGGGTAAGAGAGATGTGTGGAAATAAAAAGAGCATGGATGAGAGAGCAGAAGAGGGTGTTTTGAAATGGTTTGGGCACATGGAGAGAATGAGTGAGGAAAGATTGACCAAGAGGATATATGTGTCGGAGGTGGAGGGAACGAGGAGAAGTGGGAGACCAAATTGGAGGTGGAAAGATGGAGTGAAAAAGATTTTGAGTGATCGGGGCCTGATCATGCAGGAGGGTGAAAGGCGGGCAAGGAATAGAGTGAATTGGATTGATGTGGTATACCGGGGTTGACATGATGTCAGTGGATTAAATCAGGGCATGTGAAGTGTCTGGTGTAAACCATGGAAAGTTGTGTGGGGCCTGGATGTGGAAAGGGAGCTGTGGTTTCGGGCATTATTGCATGACAGCTGGAGACTGAGTGTGAACGAATGGGACCTTTGTTATCTTTTCCTAGCGCTACCTCGCACACATAAGGGGGGAGGGGGATGTTATTCCATGTGTGGCGAGGTGGCGATGGGAATGAATAAAGGCAGGCAGTGTGAATTGTGTGCATGGATATATATGTATGTGTCTGTGTGTGTATATATATGTGTACATTGAGATGTATGGGTGTGTATGTTTGGGTGTGTGGACGTGTGTGTATATACATGTGTATGGGGGTGGGTTGGGCCATTTCTTTCTTCTGTTTCCTTGCGCTACCTCGCAAATGCGGGAGACAGCGACAAAGCAAAATAAAAATAATATAGTATATATGTATATGTCTGAGTGTATATATATGTATACATTGAGATGTATAGGTATGTATATTTGCGTGCGTGGACATGTATGTATATACATGTGTATGTGGGTGGGTTGGGCCATTCTTTTATTTGTTTTCTTGCGCTAACTCGCTAACGCGGGAGACAGCGACAAAGCGGGTCAGTTGTCGTTTACTGATGACAGGTTACTGGTGGTAGAATCTAGTGAGACACTGCTGAAGTTGATGACTGAGTTTGCGAGAGTGTATGAAAGGAGGAAGCTGAGAGCAAATGTGAATAAAAGCAAGGCCATTATATTTCACATGGCAGAGGAACAAGTTAGGTTGGGTGTGAGTCTGAATGGAGAAAATTTAAAAGAAGTGAGTCATAGGGTGGGTGAGGGGGGCAAAGGTTCTGGGAGCATTAAGTGATGTGTGGAAAGAGAGGTTGTCATTTGGGAGGCAAAAATGGGTGTTTGAACGATGCTGTATGGATATGACATATGGACTATGGATGAGGATGTGCAGAGAAAGGTGGTAGTGTTGAAAATTAAATGTTTCAGGACATTTTATGGTGTGAGGTGCTTTCATCTAGTACTTTATAAAAGAGTAAGAGAGGTATGGAAATAAGAAAAGTGCAGTGAAGAGGGCTGAAGAGGGTGTGCTGAAATGGTTTGGACATATGTAAAGAATGAGTGAGGATAGGCTGAAAAAGAGGATATATGTTTCAGAAGTGAAGGGGACAAGAATAAGAGAGGGGATACTAAAGTGGAGATGGAAGGATGAAGTAAAAAACATTTTTAGGGTTCAGGACCTGAACATGCTGTCAGTGATAAAACCAAGGCATGTGAAGGGTCTTAAAGACACAGTGGAAAGGTCTTAGGGATGTGGTTTTGCCTGTTCCTTGCACTAACACAGGAAACAGCAAACAAGTATCATAAACATATATCAAAATGTGTCTCAGTCTCATGGGCCAGACCACAGAGAAGAGAAATAAAGGACTCCTTTGGCACAAGCAGGTTCTTAAGACTATACTCCTCTTCATCCATTGAAAATTATACAGCCAGGCCAAAGGTGACTTATTCATGGTGTAACCACTTGTGGGTAGAGTCTGGTAACACCAATTATCTGGTGTTCATAATGTGACACCTACTTTTGCAGAAGTTTTCGGTATACTATGACCTTTTTCACAAAGCAAAGCAGAGATATGGGAAAAGTGAATAAAAATGTAGGAAAATAATCAGAAAATATAGGATCAGTGGTTTACATACCAACAGCAACTGCCAAGTCCATGGTTGTTGTTTGATAACAGTTCTTCGAATTGGGCCAGACCACAGAGGAAAGAAAGGAAGGACTCCTTTGGGGCAAGCAGCTTCTTGACAAGACTATACTCCTTTTCATCCATTGACAATTACAAAGCCTAGCCAGAGGTAACTTACTCAAGGTGTAACCACATGCAAGCAGGGTCTGGTAACATTGATTATCTGGTATGCAGAATATGACACCAATTTTTACAAAGGTTTTCAGTATACTGAAACCTTTTCCACAAGGCAAATAAAAAATATGGGAAAAGAGAATAAGAAGAGAAGAAAAGAAGCACAAAATAAAACATCATTAGTACACATACCAATAGTAACTGCTAAGTCCACAGTGAGAGCCTCTAGAGCACGAAAAAGAGCTAAAGTAACATCTTGTCGTCTGGTAACAGTTCTTCGAACATCTTCCAAAATCTCCCTAATTTTCTGTTCATTGACTAAGGCTAAATCTCCTAGAGGGCAATTTATTATTCCTCTGACCATCTCCTGCAGAGAATAAAACATTATCAAGTATGTACAACAGAACAACATGACTGAATGGAAAATGATCTAAATCATCAATAAAAATTTCAGAAAATCTTTATTGTCATGAAACAAACATGATTACATGGTAATGGTAACTGAATGTGGGCAAGGAAAGCTTATTCCAATGCAAGTGGTATTTTCTCTCATTAGATAAGCATTTACAACACTGCCCTAAAAGTCCTTGCTACATCTCATCTACTCTCCTTTGCAGACAAAAATTGTACTCATCATCATTAACTGTACTTCAACCTGATGTTCTGCAGTGGTGGATGACTGGAGGTTTAAATCTGCCTAGAAATGACTAGCCATCCAAACACACAAAATAAGTTGTACTGCAAGAAAGAACATGCTTTTCTTTGTTTGGTGTCTACTAATGCTAAATGCAATTAACTGTGGTAATAAACACAAATGTATATGTACACTCTTTAGTCAGACATTAGACAAAACGACGATAAGTATCATATATTTAAAAAGAATGAAACCTTTATTTTGCAATTGTCTAAAAGTAATGATAAACAGATAAGACCTGATAAAGACTAAAAATAGGATAATAATACATATAGCAGAGTGAACAATGAGATGATAAGATGCATTAGAAAAATCTTCTTATGGGTAATGCATTGAATCATGGAAAGCATAGCCTATAATGTCATTACCATACAGTACTTAATATCTATCCATATCTCTGATGTTTGTTCCCTTCAGGAGCTCCCTCAAGGGGGTGGCCACAGCAAAAGAGTCTCCATAACTGGTGAACTCCAGTGCCACTTCTTAGCCCTTTAGTGCCTTACCCCTAACAGGCCAATGGCACAGGGGAAACTCTACTGCAGTGTTTCCACAGGATCCTAACCTATGATTCCACCAACTACTACTACCTAATGTGACAACCTACTACTTTTCCTAATGCTCCTGTCTAATGTTCCTACCTAATACCTCTATCTATTGCTCCTACCATTTTGCTAAAAGGCAGGGCTAGCGCACAGCGCTCACCAAAGGAAAATCTAGTTACGAAGGAGTTGTATGAGTGTTGTCAAGGGTTGTGTGTGACAAGAAGAGATTGTATGCTGGCAGACAGAATGCAATCAGTCCAATGTAGGTGTGGCAGAAAGAAAAGGCAGCTACCTGGGTCAAAAGAGTGCAACTTGACAACTACTGAAATGCTGCCTCACTATGCAGCTGTCACTAACACTCCTAATAACCAGGTGGTTAGTACCAGTAACATACCTCCCTGGTCAGTGGCTGCCTTCCAGCTACTACCTACATGTACTTAATATATAATCTGATTATCTATATGGTTTGGGTAATGCATCAACACTGTCTAAAAATACAAAATAATTATCTTCAAACCTTGTTCTACCCTGAGGTGATCCTTGTCATTATCTGTCAATCCTATACAGAGTGGCTCCTATCACCACATGACAGTCTAACTTTTCTTGTCTCTGTCTAAATATCAGCTGACATACTGTATGATTAATAACCTACAGAGGTCTACTTCATTACTTTGAAGAAGCAGGGGAAATTCTCCTCCTCAGTAGCCCTTCAATCATCATTATAGATGGAGTGCCATCAACTTGCAAGTTGCGTGTACACTGTGACTCCATGGAAAATACATAGATAGCTGGATGAACAAGGTGATGAGGAGGAATGCATACCACATTCAGCATCTGGTGAGGCAAATGAAGAGACATGACATGAAAAAAGTGGAAAAATGAATGATTCTGAGGGCAATTTCAGGAAGGTAAAATATTGAAGAGAAGGCCAGAATAAGAGATATCTCTCACCTGAGCTTTGTCAATGTAGAACTAAAAACTGATTGTAACATTCTTTTTACATAAGCTTGGGGTTATGGACACCTTTAGTAACAGATGATGTTTAAACAGCTAGAGTATTTCTAAAGAAAACACACCTCCAATATCCTCCCTACACATACCAGCCACTCTCCTTCAAACTCATTTTTAGGGTGAGTAGTGTAATATTGTAAATTTCTTTTTACATAAGCTTGGGGTGATGGACACCTTTAGTAACAGATGATGTATAAACAGCTAGAGTATTTCTGAAGAAAACACACCTCCAATATCCTCCCTACACATACCAGCCACTCTCCTTCAAACTCATTTTTAGGGTGAGTAGTGTGAATAAGAGCAAGGTTATTAGGTACAGTAGGGTTGAGGGTCAAGTCAATTGGGAGGTGAGTTTGAATGGTGAAAAACTGGAGGAAGTGAAGTGTTTTAGATATCTGGGAGTGGATCTGTCAGCGGATGGAACCATGGAAGCGGAAGTGGATCATAGGGTGGGGGAGGGGGCGAAAATTTTGGGAGCCTTGAAAAATGTGTGGAAGTCGAGAACATTATCCCGGAAAGCAAAAATGGGTATGTTTGAAGGAATAGTAGTTCCAACAATGTTGTATGGTTGCGAGGCGTGGGCTATGGATAGAGTTGTGCGCAGGAGGATGGATGTGCTGGAAATGAGATGTTTGAGGACAATGTGTGGTGTGAGGTGGTTTGATCGAGTAAGTAACGTAAGGGTAAGAGAGATGTGTGGAAATAAAAAGAGCGTGGTTGAGAGAGCAGAAGAGGGTGTTTTGAAATGGTTTGGGCACATGGAGAGAATGAGTGAGGAAAGATTGACCAAGAGGATATATGTGTCGGAGGTGGAGGGAACGAGGAGAAGAGGGAGACCAAATTGGAGGTGGAAAGATGGAGTGAAAAGGATTTTGTGTGATCGGGGCCTGAACATGCAGGAGGGTGAAAGGAGGGCAAGGAATAGAGTGAATTGGAGCGATGTGGTATACAGGGGTTGACGTGCTGTCAGTGGATTGAATCAAGGCATGTGAAGCATCCGGGGTAAACCATGGAAAGCTGTGTAGGTATGTATATTTCCGTGTGTGGACGTGTGTATGTACATGTGTATGGGGGAGGTTGGGCCATTTCTTTCGTCTGTTTCCTTGCACTACCTCGCAAACGCGGGAGACAGCGACAAAGTATAAAAAAAAAAAAAAAAAAAAAAAAATATTAACATTATTCACCACCAGCGCTGCAATTACGATTGAAATACCAGAAAAATGTACTAAGTTCAGGAAAAGAATAGAACTTTCAATATCCTCCAAATGCTTACCAACCATTCTCGCTCATCACACCCAACTTTAAAGAACACAGTAATATATTTCATATAAATATATTCAAGTTATTACATCCCCACTTGCCCCCTTCACAGATGTTCCCATTTGCTCTCTTCGCTTATGCACAACACTTATCTCCTTCCAAAACATCTTTTTATTCTCCTTAAAATTTAATGATATTCTCTCATCCCAACTCTCATTTGCCCTCTTTTTCAACTCTTGCACCTTTCTCTTGACCTCTTGCTGCATTCTTTTATACATCTCCCAGTCATTTGCACTACTTCCCACCAAGTATCATCCAAATGCCTCTCTTTTCTCTTTCACTAACAACCTTACTTCTTCATCCCACCACTCACTACCCTTTCTAAAATGCCGACCTCCTACCTTTCTCAGGCCACATGCATCTTTTCCGCAAGCCATCACTGCTTCCCTAAAACCACCCCATTCCTCACCCACTCTCCTCACGATAGGTAGCAATGAAGAGAGAAGGAGAAAGAGTATTTTGAAGGTTTGTTAAACGTGTTTCATGACAGAGTTTTGGTCAGGGTAGTGTGCGAAGTGAGAAGGTCAGGGAGAATGGTTTGGTAAAGAGAGAAGAGGTAGTGAAAACTTTGCGGAAGATGAAATCCAGCAAGAAAGTGGGTTTGGATGGTATTGCAGTGGAACTTATCAAGGAAGGGGGTGACTGTGTTGTTGATTAGTTGGTAAAGATATTCAATGTATGTACTGGACCATGGTGAAGAGCATGAAGATTGGCAGAATGCATGCATAGTGCCATAGTACAAAGGCAAAGGGGTTAAAGGTGAGTGTTCAAACTACAGAGGCATACGTTTGTTGAGCATTCCTGGGAAATTATATGGGAGGGTATTGATTGAGAGGGTGAAGGCAAGCACAGAGCACCAAAGTGAAAAAGAGCAGAGTGGTTTCAGAAGTGGTAGAGGATGTGTGAATCAGGTGTTTGCTTTGAAAAATGTATGTAAGAAAAAAATAAAAAACATATGCATTTGCACATAGCATTTATGGATCTGGAGAAGGAATATGATAGGGTGGATAGAGATGCTTTATGGAAGACTTTAAAGAATATGTTGTGGGAGGTAAGTTGCTAGAAGCAGTGAAAAGTTTCTACCAAGGATGTAAGGCATGTGTACAAGTAGAAAGAGAGGAGAGTGACTGATTCCCAGTGGAGATTGGTTTGTGGCAGGGGTGTGTGATGTCCCCATGGTTGTTTCATTTGTTTATGGATGAGCAGTATGTTGGGGATGAGAGGGCTTGGGAAGTGAATCAGTTGTTGTTAGCCAATGACAAAGCAGAAGTTGGTGATTGAGTTTGGAAAAGTGTGTGAAAAGAGAAAGTTGAAAGTAAATATGAATAAGAGCAAGGTTATCAGGTTCAGAAGGGTTGAGGTACAAGTTAATTGGGAAGTAAGTTTGAATGCAGAAAAGCTGGAGGAAGTGAAGTGTTTTAGATATCTGGGAGTGGACTCAGCAGCAAATGGAACCACAGAAGAGGAAGTGAGTCACAGGGTTGGGGAGGGGGTGAATGTTTTCAAAGCCATGAAGAATGTGTGGAAGGAGAGAATGTCATCACAGAGAGCAAAAATGGGTATGTCTGAAGGAATAGTAGTTGCAACAATGTTATAAGGCTGCAAGGTATGGGCTATAGACTGGGAAGTATGGAGGAGGATGGATGTGTTGGAAATGAAATGTTTGAGGACGATATGCAGTGTGATGTGGTTTGATCGAGTAAGTAATGTAAGGGTAAGAGAGATGTATGGAAAAAATATATACTTCCTATGTATTCCCTGCATGTAGTAGAAAGCGCCTAGGGGCGGGAGGCGGGGCCTTAGAACACCCCCCCTCCCACCTTGTATCTAAATTTCTAAAAGGGGAAACAGAAGGAGCCAAGCAAACAGAGCTCATCCTCCTCGATTGGGGTGTCTAAACGTGTGTGGATGTAACCACAATGAAAAAAAAAGGAGAGATAGGTAGTATGTTTGAGGAAAGGAACCTGGATCTTTGGCTCTAGGTGAAACAAGGCTCAAGGGTAAAGAAGAAGAGTGGTTTGCGAATGTCTTGGGAGTAAAGTCAAGGGTTGGTGAGAGGGCAAGAGCAAAGGAGTAGCACTACTTCTGAAGCAGGAGTTGTGGGAGTATGTGATAGTGTAAGAAAGTAAACTCTAGACTGATATGGGTAAAACTGAAAGTGGATGGAGAGATGGGTGATTATTGGTGCCTATGCACCTGTATATGAGAGGAAAGATCATGAGAAGCAAGTGTTTAGGGAGCAGCTGACTGTGTTAGCAGCTTTGCTGCACAAGACAGGATTATAGCGATGGGTGATTCAAATTCAAAGGTGAGTAATGTGGAAGCTGAGGGTATAATTGGTGCACATGGGGGTGTTCAGTGTTGTAAATGGAAATGGTGAAGAGCTTGTAGATTTGTGTGCTGAAAAAGGACTGGTGATTGGAAATACTGGGTTTAAAAAGACAGATATATAAAAGTATATATATGTAAGTAAGAGAGATGGCCAGAGAGCATTATTAGATTATGTGTTAATTGATAAGCATATAAAAGAGAGACTTCTGGATGTTCATGGGCTGAGAGGGGCAGCTGGAGGGATGTCTGATCATTATCTTGTGGAGACGAAGGAAAAGATTTATAAGGGGTTTTCAGAAGAGAGAATGTTAAGGTGAAGAGAGTGGTGAGAGTAAGTGAGCTTGGAAAGGAGATTTGTATGAGGAAGTACCAGGAGAGATTAAAAGCAGAATGACAAAAGGTGAGAGCAAATGATGTAAGGGGAGTGGGGGAGGAATGGGATGTACTTAGGGAAGCAGTGATGGCTTGCACAAAAGGTGCTTGTGATATGAGAAAGGTGGAAGGTGGGCAGTTTAGAAAGGGTAGTGAGTGGTGGGATAAAGAAGTATAACTGTTAGTGAAAGAGAAGAGAGAGGCATTTGGACAATTTTTGCAGAAAAGTTGTGCAAATGACTGGGAGATATATGAAAAAAAGAGGCGGGAGGTCAAGAGAAATGTGCAAGAGGTAAAAAAGGGCAAATGAGAGTTGGGGTGAAAGAGTATCTTTCAATTTAGGGAGAATAAAAAGATGATTTGGAAGGAGGTTAATAAAGTGCATAAGACAAGAGAACAAATGGGAACATCGGTGAAGGGGGGTAATGGGGATGTAATAACAAATAATGGTGAAGTGAGGAGGCCATGGAGTGAGTATTTTGAAGGTTTGGAGAATGTATTTGATGACAGAGTGACATATATAGGGTGTTTTGGTCGAAGTGATGTGCAAAGTGAGAGGGTCGGGGAGAATGGTTTGGTGAACAGAGAAGTAGTGAAAGCTTTGCAGAAGATGAAAGCCGGCAAGATGGCAGGTTTGGATGGTACTGCAGTGGAATCTATTAAAAAAGGGGGTAACTGTGTTGTTGATTGGTTGGTAAGGATATTCAATGTATGTATGGTTCATGGTGAAGTGCCTGAGGATTGGCGGAAGGCATGCATAGTGCTATTGTACAAAGGCAATGGGGATAAAGGCGAATGTTCAAATTACAGAGGTATAAGTTTGTTGAGTATTCCTGGGAAGTTATATGGGAGGGTATTGATTGAGAGGGTCAAGGCATGTACAGAGCATCAGATTGGGGAAGAGCAGTGTGGTTCCAGAAATGGTAGAGGATGTGTGGATCAGTTTGTTTGCTTTGAAGAATGTATGTGAGAAATACTTGGAAAAACTGATGAATTTGTATGAAGCATTTATGGATCTGGAGAAGGAATATGATAAGGTTCATAAAGATGCTCTGTGGAAGGTATCAAGAGTATGGTGTGGGAGGTAAGTTGCTAGAAGCAGTGAAAAGTTTTTACCAAGGATGTAAGGCAGGGGTGCATGGTGTCTCCATGGTTATTCAATTTGTGTATGGATGGGGTTGTCAGGAGGTGAATGGAGAGGGCTTGGGAAGTGAGTCAGTTGTTGTTTGCTGATGATACAGTGCTGGTGGTTGATGCAGGAGAGAAACTGCAGAGGTTGGTGACTGAGTCTGGTAAAGTGTGTGAACTGGTAAAGTGTGTGAAAGAAGAAAGCTGAGAGTAAACGTGAATAAGAGCAAGGTTATTAGGTACAGTAGGGTTGAGGGTCAAGTCAATTGGGAGGTGAGTTTGAATGGTGAAAAACTGGAGGAAGTGAAGTGTTTTAGATATCTGGGAGTGGATCTGTCAGCGGATGGAACATGGAAGCGGAAGTGGATCATAGGGTGGGGGAGGGGGCGAAAATTTTGGGAGCCTTGAAAAATGTGTGGAAGTCGAGAACATTATCCCGGAAAGCAAAAATGGGTATGTTTGAAGGAATAGTAGTTCCAACAATGTTGTATGGTTGCGAGGCGTGGGCTATGGATAGAGTTGTGCGCCAGTGAGGATGGATGTGCTGGAAATGAGATGTTTGAGGACAATGTGTGGTGTGAGGTGGTTTGATCGAGTAAGTAACGTAAGGGTAAGAGAGATGTGTGGAAATAAAAAGAGCGTGGTTGAGAGAGCAGAAGAGGGTGTTTTGAAATGGTTTGGGCACATGGAGAGAATGAGTGAGGAAAGATTGACCAAGAGGATATATGTGTCGGAGGTGGAGGGAACGAGGAGAAGAGGGAGACCAAATTGGAGGTGGAAAGATGGAGTGAAAAGGATTTTGTGTGATCGGGGCCTGAACATGCAGGAGGGTGAAAGGAGGGCAAGGAATAGAGTGAATTGGAGCGATGTGGTATACAGGGGTTGACGTGCTGTCAGTGGATTGAATCAAGGCATGTGAAGCATCCGGGGTAAACCATGGAAAGCTGTGTAGGTATGTATATTTCCGTGTGTGGACGTGTGTATGTACATGTGTATGGGGGAGGTTGGGCCATTTCTTTCGTCTGTTTCCTTGCACTACCTCGCAAACGCGGGAGACAGCGACAAAGTATAAAAAAAAAAAAAAAAAAAAAAAAAAAAAAAATTAACATTATTCACCACCAGCGCTGCAATTACGATTGAAATACCAGAAAAATGTACTAAGTTCAGGAAAAGAATAGAACTTTCAATATCCTCCAAATGCTTACCAACCATTCTCGCTCATCACACCCAACTTTAAAGAACACAGTAATATATTTCATATAAATATATTCAAGTTATTACATCCCCACTTGCCCCCTTCACAGATGTTCCCATTTGCTCTCTTCGCTTATGCACAACACTTATCTCCTTCCAAAACATCTTTTTATTCTCCTTAAAATTTAATGATATTCTCTCATCCCAACTCTCATTTGCCCTCTTTTTCAACTCTTGCACCTTTCTCTTGACCTCTTGCTGCATTCTTTTATACATCTCCCAGTCATTTGCACTACTTCCCACCAAGTATCATCCAAATGCCTCTCTTTTCTCTTTCACTAACAACCTTACTTCTTCATCCCACCACTCACTACCCTTTCTAAAATGCCGACCTCCTACCTTTCTCAGGCCACATGCATCTTTTCCGCAAGCCATCACTGCTTCCCTAAAACCACCCCATTCCTCACCCACTCTCCTCACGATAGGTAGCAATGAAGAGAGAAGGAGAAAGAGTATTTTGAAGGTTTGTTAAACGTGTTTCATGACAGAGTTTTGGTCAGGGTAGTGTGCGAAGTGAGAAGGTCAGGGAGAATGGTTTGGTAAAGAGAGAAGAGGTAGTGAAAACTTTGCGGAAGATGAAATCCAGCAAGAAAGTGGGTTTGGATGGTATTGCAGTGGAACTTATCAAGGAAGGGGGTGACTGTGTTGTTGATTAGTTGGTAAAGATATTCAATGTATGTACTGGACCATGGTGAAGAGCATGAAGATTGGCAGAATGCATGCATAGTGCCATAGTACAAAGGCAAAGGGGTTAAAGGTGAGTGTTCAAACTACAGAGGCATACGTTTGTTGAGCATTCCTGGGAAATTATATGGGAGGGTATTGATTGAGAGGGTGAAGGCAAGCACAGAGCACCAAAGTGAAAAAGAGCAGAGTGGTTTCAGAAGTGGTAGAGGATGTGTGAATCAGGTGTTTGCTTTGAAAAATGTATGTAAGAAAAAAATAAAAAACATATGCATTTGCACATAGCATTTATGGATCTGGAGAAGGAATATGATAGGGTGGATAGAGATGCTTTATGGAAGACTTTAAAGAATATGTTGTGGGAGGTAAGTTGCTAGAAGCAGTGAAAAGTTTCTACCAAGGATGTAAGGCATGTGTACAAGTAGAAAGAGAGGAGAGTGACTGATTCCCAGTGGAGATTGGTTTGTGGCAGGGGTGTGTGATGTCCCCATGGTTGTTTCATTTGTTTATGGATGAGCAGTATGTTGGGGATGAGAGGGCTTGGGAAGTGAATCAGTTGTTGTTAGCCAATGACAAAGCAGAAGTTGGTGATTGAGTTTGGAAAAGTGTGTGAAAAGAGAAAGTTGAAAGTAAATATGAATAAGAGCAAGGTTATCAGGTTCAGAAGGGTTGAGGTACAAGTTAATTGGGAAGTAAGTTTGAATGCAGAAAAGCTGGAGGAAGTGAAGTGTTTTAGATATCTGGGAGTGGACTCAGCAGCAAATGGAACCACAGAAGAGGAAGTGAGTCACAGGGTTGGGGAGGGGGTGAATGTTTTCAAAGCCATGAAGAATGTGTGGAAGGAGAGAATGTCATCACAGAGAGCAAAAATGGGTATGTCTGAAGGAATAGTAGTTGCAACAATGTTATAAGGCTGCAAGGTATGGGCTATAGACTGGGAAGTATGGAGGAGGATGGATGTGTTGGAAATGAAATGTTTGAGGACGATATGCAGTGTGATGTGGTTTGATCGAGTAAGTAATGTAAGGGTAAGAGAGATGTATGGAAAAAATATATACTTCCTATGTATTCCCTGCATGTAGTAGAAAGCGCCTAGGGGCGGGAGGCGGGGCCTTAGAACACCCCCCCTCCCACCTTGTATCTAAATTTCTAAAAGGGGAAACAGAAGGAGCCAAGCAAAGAGAGCTCATCCTCCTCGATTGGGGTGTCTAAACGTGTGTGGATGTAACCACAATGAAAAAAAAAGGAGAGATAGGTAGTATGTTTGAGGAAAGGAACCTGGATCTTTGGCTCTAGGTGAAACAAGGCTCAAGGGTAAAGAAGAAGAGTGGTTTGCGAATGTCTTGGGAGTAAAGTCAAGGGTTGGTGAGAGGGCAAGAGCAAAGGAGTAGCACTACTTCTGAAGCAGGAGTTGTGGGAGTATGTGATAGTGTAAGAAAGTAAACTCTAGACTGATATGGGTAAAACTGAAAGTGGATGGAGAGATGGGTGATTATTGGTGCCTATGCACCTGTATATGAGAGGAAAGATCATGAGAAGCAAGTGTTTAGGGAGCAGCTGACTGTGTTAGCAGCTTTGCTGCACAAGACAGGATTATAGCGATGGGTGATTCAAATTCAAAGGTGAGTAATGTGGAAGCTGAGGGTATAATTGGTGCACATGGGGGTGTTCAGTGTTGTAAATGGAAATGGTGAAGAGCTTGTAGATTTGTGTGCTGAAAAAGGACTGGTGATTGGAAATACTGGGTTTAAAAAGACAGATATATAAAAGTATATATATGTAAGTAAGAGAGATGGCCAGAGAGCATTATTAGATTATGTGTTAATTGATAAGCATATAAAAGAGAGACTTCTGGATGTTCATGGGCTGAGAGGGGCAGCTGGAGGGATGTCTGATCATTATCTTGTGGAGACGAAGGAAAAGATTTATAAGGGGTTTTCAGAAGAGAGAATGTTAAGGTGAAGAGAGTGGTGAGAGTAAGTGAGCTTGGAAAGGAGATTTGTATGAGGAAGTACCAGGAGAGATTAAAAGCAGAATGACAAAAGGTGAGAGCAAATGATGTAAGGGGAGTGGGGGAGGAATGGGATGTACTTAGGGAAGCAGTGATGGCTTGCACAAAAGGTGCTTGTGATATGAGAAAGGTGGAAGGTGGGCAGTTTAGAAAGGGTAGTGAGTGGTGGGATAAAGAAGTATAACTGTTAGTGAAAGAGAAGAGAGAGGCATTTGGACAATTTTTGCAGAAAAGTTGTGCAAATGACTGGGAGATATATGAAAAAAAGAGGCGGGAGGTCAAGAGAAATGTGCAAGAGGTAAAAAAGGGCAAATGAGAGTTGGGGTGAAAGAGTATCTTTCAATTTAGGGAGAATAAAAAGATGATTTGGAAGGAGGTTAATAAAGTGCATAAGACAAGAGAACAAATGGGAACATCGGTGAAGGGGGGTAATGGGGATGTAATAACAAATAATGGTGAAGTGAGGAGGCCATGGAGTGAGTATTTTGAAGGTTTGGAGAATGTATTTGATGACAGAGTGACATATATAGGGTGTTTTGGTCGAAGTGATGTGCAAAGTGAGAGGGTCGGGGAGAATGGTTTGGTGAACAGAGAAGTAGTGAAAGCTTTGCAGAAGATGAAAGCCGGCAAGATGGCAGGTTTGGATGGTACTGCAGTGGAATCTATTAAAAAAGGGGGTAACTGTGTTGTTGATTGATTGGTAAGGATATTCAATGTATGTATGGTTCATGGTGAAGTGCCTGAGGATTGGCGGAAGGCATGCATAGTGCTATTGTACAAAGGCAATGGGGATAAAGGCGAATGTTCAAATTACAGAGGTATAAGTTTGTTGAGTATTCCTGGGAAGTTATATGGGAGGGTATTGATTGAGAGGGTCAAGGCATGTACAGAGCATCAGATTGGGGAAGAGCAGTGTGGTTCCAGAAATGGTAGAGGATGTGTGGATCAGTTTGTTTGCTTTGAAGAATGTATGTGAGAAATACTTGGAAAAACTGATGAATTTGTATGAAGCATTTATGGATCTGGAGAAGGAATATGATAAGGTTGATAAAGATGCTCTGTGGAAGGTATCAAGAGTATGGTGTGGGAGGTAAGTTGCTAGAAGCAGTGAAAAGTTTTTACCAAGGATGTAAGGCAGGGGTGCATGGTGTCTCCATGGTTATTCAATTTGTGTATGGATGGGGTTGTCAGGAGGTGAATGGAGAGGGCTTGGGAAGTGAGTCAGTTGTTGTTTGCTGATGATACAGTGCTGGTGGTTGATGCAGGAGAGAAACTGCAGAGGTTGGTGACTGAGTCTGGTAAAGTGTGTGAACTGGTAAAGTGTGTGAAAGAAGAAAGCTGAGAGTAAACGTGAATAAGAGCAAGGTTATTAGGTCCAGAAGGGTTGAGGGACAATTGTTTTGGATATCTGGGAGTGGATTTAGTAGAGGATGGAACCATGGAAGCAGAAGTAAGTCACAGGGTGGGGGGAGGAAGGCAAAGATGCTGGGAGCGTTGAAGAATGTGTGGAAGGCGAGAACGTAATCTCGGAGAGTAAAAATGGGTACATTTGAAGGAACAGTGGTTCCAACAATGTTATATGGTTGCAAGGCATGGAGATGGAAGGATGAAGTAAAAAAGATTTTGAGTGATTGGGGATTGAACATACAGGAGGCTGAAAGGCGTGTCGTAGAAGGAGACTAAAAGGGAAGGGAGCGGGGGACTGGATATCCTCCCCTCTCACTTATAATTTACCAAAAGAAGGAACAGAGAAGGGGGCGAAGTTAGGATATTCCCTCAAAGGCTCAGTCCCCTATTCTTAACGCTACCTTGCTAACGCAGTAAGTGGCGAATAAATATATATATTTATTTATTTTGCTTTGTCGCTGTCTCCTGCGTTTGCGAGGTAGCGCAAGGAAACAGATGAAAGAATGGCCTAACCCACCCACATACACATGTATATACATACACGTCCACACACGCAAATATACATACCTATACATCTCAAAGTATACATATATATACACACACAGACATATACATATATACACATGTACATAATTAATACTGTCTGCCTTTATCCATTCCCATCGCTACCTCACCACACATGGAATAACATCCCCCTCCCCCTTCATGTGTGCGAGGTAGCGCTAGGAAAAGACAACAAAGGCCACATTCGTTCACACTCAGTCTCTAGCTGTCATGCAGTAATGCACCAAAACCAAAGCTCTCTTTCCACATCCAGGCCCCACAAAACTTTCCATGGTTTACCCCAGATGCTTCACATGCCCTGGTTCAATCCATTGACAGCAAGTTGATCCCACTATACCACATCATTCCAATTCACTCTATTCCTTGCATGCCTTTCACCCTCCTGTATGTTCAGGCTCCTATCGCTCAGAATCTTTTTCACTCCATCCTTCCACCTTCAATTTGGTCTCCCACTTCTCATTCCCTCCACCTCTGACACATATATCCTCTTTGTCAATCTTTCCTCACTCATTCTCTCCATGTACCCAAACAATTTCAAAACACACTCTTCTGCTCTCTCAACCACACTCTTTTTATTAAGACACATCTCTCTTACCCTTTCATTTCTTACTCAATCAAACCACCTCACACCACATATTGTCCTCAAATATCTCATTTCCATCACATTCACTCTCCTCTGCACAACCATATAACATTGTTGGAACCACTATTCTTCTTTCACACACTTTATCAAACTCAGTCACCAGCTTCTGAAGTTTCTCACAAGAATCAGCCACCTGCGCTGTATCATCAGCGAACAACAGTTGACTCACTTCCCAAGCCCTCTCATTCACAACAGACTGCATACTTTCCCCTCTCTTCAAAACTCTTCCATTCACCTCCCTAACAACCCCATCCATAAACAAATTAAACAACCATGGAGACATCAAGCAACCCTGCCACAAACCGACATTCACTGAGAACCAATCACTTTCCTCTCTTCCTACTCGTACACATCCCTTTCATCCTCGATAAAAACTTTTCATTGCTTCTAGCAACTTGCCTTCCACACTATACATTCTTAATACCTTCCACAGAGCATCTAAGTTTTTCTAAGTATTTCTCACATACATTCTTCAAAGCAAACAACTGATCCACACATCCTCTACCACTTCTGAAACCACACTGCTCTTCCCCAATCTGATGTTCTGTACATGCCTTCACCCTCTCACTAAATACCGTCCCACATAATTTCCCAGGAATACTCGATAAATTTATACCTCTGGAATTTGAACATTCGCCTTTATCCCCATTGCCTTTGTACAATAGCACTATGCATGCCTTCTGCAAATCCTCATGCACTTCACCATGATCCATACAGACAATGAATATCCTTACCAACCAATCAACAACACAGTTACCCCCTTTTTTTTTTTTTATAAATTCCACTGCAGTACCATCCAAACCCGCCACCTTGCTGGCTTTCATCTTCCACAAAGCTTTCACTACCTCTTCCCTGTTTTCCAAATCATTCTCCCTAATCCTCTCACTTCGCACACCACCTCGACCAAAATACCCTATATCTGCCACTCTATCATCTAACACATTCAACAAACCTTCAAAATACTCACTCCATCTCCTTCTCACATCACCACTACTTGTTATTACCTCCCTACTAGCCCCCTTCACTGAAGTTCCCATTTGTTCTCTTGTCTTACGCACTACATTTACTTCCTTCCAAAATATCTTTTTATTCACATTAAAATCTAATGATACTCTCTCACCCCAACTCTCATTTCTCATGACCTTCTGCCTCTTTCTTTTATACATCTCCCACTCATTTGCACTATTTCCCTGCAAACTTCGTCCAAATGCCTCTCTCTTCTCTTTCACTAATAATCTTACTTCTTCATCCCACCACTCACTACCCTTTTTAATCTGCCCACCTCCCACGCTTCTCATGCCACAAGCATCTTTTATGCAAGCCACCACTGCTTCCCTAAATACATCCCATTCCTCCCCCCCTCCCCTTATGTCATTTGCTCTTACCTTTCTCCATTCTGCACTCAATCTCTCCTGGTACTTACTCACACAAGTCTCCCTCCCAAGCACACTTCCTTTAACCACTCTCTTCACCCTAACATTATCTCTTCTTTTCTGAAAACCTCTACAAATCTTTACCTTCGCCTCCACAAGATAATGATCAGACATCCCTCCAGTTGCACCTCTCAGCACATTAACATCCAAAAGCCTCTCTTTCACGCGCCTATCAATTAACACGTATTCAATAACGCTCTCTGGCCATCTCTCCTACTTACATACGTACACTTATGTAAATCTATCTTTTTAAACCAGGTATTCCCAATCACCAGTCATTTTACAGCAAACAAATCTACAAGGTCTTTACCATTTCCATTTACAACCCTGAACACCCTATGTACACCAATTATTCTCTCAACTGCCACATTATTCACCTTTGCATTCAAATCACCCATCACTATAACCCAGTCTCCTGCATCAAAACTGCCAACACACTCACTCAACTGTTCCCAAAATATCTACCTCTCACGATCTTTCTTCTCATGCCCAGGTGCATAGGCACCAATAATCACCCATCTCTCTCCATCCACTTTTAGTTTTACCCATATCAATCTTGAGTTTACTTTCTTACACTCTATCACATACTCCCACAACTCCTGTTTCAGGAGTAGTGCTACTCCTTCCCTTGCTCTTGTCCTCTCACCAACCCCTTACTTTACTCCCAAAACATTCCCACACCACTCTTCACGTTTACCCTTGAGCTTCGCTTCACTCAGAGCCAAAACATCCAGGTTCCTTTCCTCAAACATACTACCTAACTCTCCTTTTTTCTCATCTTGGTTGTTTCCCATATCATCAAGGTAGTGCCAGGAAACAGACAAAGAATGGCCCATCCACTCATACATATTCATTTTTTATTCTTATTCATTATACTTAACCACTGTTTCCTGCATCAGCAAGGTAGCACAAGGAAACAGACGAAGAATGGCCCAACCACTCATATACACATATCTATACATAAACACCAATACACACATATATACATACGTATACATATCAACATATACATACATATACATACACATACATATATACACATGTACATATTCATACTTGCTACCTTCATCCATTCTCGTCACTACCCCACTACATAAGAAATAGCCCTCCCCCACTTTGAGCTAGCACCACAAAAAGACAAAAAGGCCACATTTGCTTAAACTCAATCTCTAGCAGTCATGTGTAATGCATCCAAACCACAGCTCCCTTTCCACATCCAGGCCCTACACACCTTTCCATGGTTTACCCCAGACGCTTCATATGCCCTGGTTCAGTCCATTGACAGCATGTCGACCCGGTATACCACATCATTTTAATTCACTCTATTTCTTGCACGCCTCTCACCCTCCTGCATCTTCAGGCCCCAATCACTCAAAATCTTTTTCACTCCATCCTTCCACGTCCAATTTAGTCTCCCACTTCTCCTTCTTCCCTCCATCTCTGACACATGTACCCTCTTTGTCAACCTTTCCTTACTCATTCTCTCCATATGTCCAAACCATTTCAACACACCCTCTTCTGTTCTCTCAAACACTCTCTTTATTACCACGCATCTCTCTTACCCTTTCATTACTCACTCAATCAAATCACCTCACACCACATATTGTCCTCAAACATTTCATTTCCAACACATCCACCCTCCTCCACATAACCCTATCTATAGCCCATGCCTAGCACCATGTATTACTATTAAACTACTATTTCTTCAAACATACCCATCTTTGTTCTCTGAGATAATGTTCTCTCTTTCCATACATAATTCACTGCTCCCAGACCCTTCGCTCCCTCCCCAACCCCGTGACTCACCTCTGCTTCCATGGTTCCATTTGCTAAGTCAACTCCCAGATATCTAAAACACTTCACTTCCTCCAACATTTCTCCATTCAAACTTACATCCCAATTAACTTGTTCCTCAGCCCTACTTAACCTAATAACCTTGCTCTTATTCACATTTACCCTCAGCTTTCTCCGTTCACATACTTTTCCAAACTCAGTCACCAACTTCTGCAGTTTCTCACTAGAATCAGCCACCAGTGCTGTATCATCAGCAATCAACAACTGACTCACTGCCCAAGCCCTCTCATCCACAACAGACTGCATACTTGCCCCTCTCTCCAAAAGTCTTACATATCCCTCCCTAACCATCCCATCCATAAACAAATTAAACAACAATGGGGACATCCCACACCCATGCCACAGACCAACCTTCACCGGGAACCAATCACTCCCCTGTCTTCCTACTCATATACATGCCTTACATCCTTGATTAAAACTTTTCACTGCTTCTAGCACCTTATCTCCTACACAATATATTCTTAAGACCTTTCACAAAGCATTTCTATCAACCCTGTCATATGCCCTCTCAGATACATATATGCTACATGCAAATCCATATGTTTTTCTAAGTATTCCTCACACATGTTCTTCAAAGCAAACACATGATCCATGCATGCTCTACCACTTCTGAAACCACAGTGCTCCTCCCCAATGTGATGCTCTGTACATGCCTTCACCTTCTCAACCAATACCCTCCCATATAATTTCCCAGGAATACTCAACAAACTTATGCCTCTGTACTTTGAACACTCACCTTTAACCCCTTTGCCTTCGTACAATGGCACTAATCATGCATTCCGCCAATCCTCAGGCACTTCCTCACGATCCATACATAAAATGAATATCCTTACCAACCAGTAAACAACACAGTCACCCCTTTCTTAATAAATTCCACTGCAATACCATCTAAACCCACCGCCTTGAAGAGTCACCCCTTCTTAATAAATTCCACTGCAGTATCATGTAAACCTGCCGCCTTGCCAGACTTCATCTTCCACGAGGCTTTCATCAACTCTTCTCTCTTAACCCTAGCCTGAGCCAGGTACCCATCTTATCAATCAACCCCTAGGGATTAGATGAACAGCTGGGTTAACTGTGGACCTACTACCGCAACCAGGGTTCTAACCTATGTCCTCATCCCTGGGTAGCTCATGAATATCAGCATATATCAAAACAAGTTTCTAGTGTATGTATATGGAAATTTTTAGCAAGCTGTTCATATTCTACTTAAGGCTAAAACTTGAATATGTTTCTCAAGATTGGTCATTGCATCTAAAGAAGCACAAAGAGCAAAGTCACATTTTTTTCATGTTGAAGGCTCCAGTCATGGACAAAAGTCCACATCAAAATTGGGCCTTAATTGAAATATATAGAAAATTAAGAAACAGAAAAAGAGAAGAAAAGGAAAAGTATTTACACACTTTTGAGGGCATGAAAAATCTGTCTTTTGAAAAGTGCCAGGTCACAGTTATTGGGAAAGACATGAGAAGGTAGAGAGTTCCAAAGTTTCGACATGTAGGGAAAGAAGCAGGTATCAAAACGGCCCACCCTTGAGTTGCTGATGGCCACACAATAATCATGTGATGCAGCAGCTTGCCGAGTATTGTGTAGTCTAGCTAGTGGTGGGGGCACACATGCAGCCAGCTCTCAGAAGCATAGCAAAAGCCAAAGTAATACCTACTGAAGAGGGAAAGTAAACCAACATGGCAGCATAGGGCAAGAGGGGGTCAAGTTTGGAAGTTAGCCTAGGACAGTTTATAAGTCAGACAGCTTTCAACTTAACTCTGTCAAGTAAGGATACAGAGATAGAACTGCCCCAAAAGTGACAGCAACACTCCATACAATGATGAATCAGTCCCTTGTATAAATGGAGCAACTGTTCAGAAGAGAAGTTTCAAAATCAAAACAGGACACAAACTTTCTTAAGAAGCAGATTTAGCTATTCCCACAATGTGGGGTTTCCAAGAAAGAGTGGATGTTACAGTAACACCAAATAGGTTCACTGAGTCAAGAGGTGGAATAATAGAGCCGTCAAAGGAGAGACACGAGTTGTGAGGAGTTTTTGATAAAGAGATGTGTGGAAATTGGGTCTTGGAGGCATTAAACTTAACAAGATTTTTCTACCCCACTGAGATATCCTGTCCAAGTCTAAGTTTATTGAGGAAGCTGTGTCAAGACAAGATGCAGCTCGAGTGTGAGAAGAGGGAGCAAAATTGAAAGATGTGGATGAATGCAGTGCTGAGTTGTCAAGAGCATAAGTGCACTGGATGATTTGTGGAGGGGAAACCATTGGAGTAAAGTGAAGGAAGGAGCTTAGAAATGAAACCCCGAATCTACACCGTCAAAAGCCTTAGAAATATCAAGAGCAACGTCAAAAGACTCCCCAAAATCTCAGGGATGATGACCAGACATTAGCAAGATAGGAAAGAATATCACCGGAGGATCTCACCCCACAGAAGCCATATTGGTGATTAGAGAGTTAGAGAGAAGACTGTGATTCTAAGACGATACTTAAAGGGGTCAGAATGGTCACCCTTCTTCGGGATGAGATGTATCAAAGCATGTTTCTCAGAAGGTAAAGTTTTACAGAAGGGCAACATAGATGATACCAAAATTAAGAGAGATGAGCTACAGGGAAAGGTTAAAGGAGTGACATGATTACACCTTTTAAGTTTTAAAAGAGATCAGGGATGTGGACAATTAACAATTCTTCAAGAGAAGCTATGATAGAGCAACCAGAGAGCATGAAATTAAGTAAGAAATTTTTTTAAAAAGGATGTAAAGAAATATCTTTATAGTATAAGAGAGGTGGATGAAGGGAACAGAATGACTGAGGACATGGTTAAAGCAGACAGCATATATAAATTTACAAAGTTGTATGATAAAGAAAGTTCAAGAGACAGGGCCCTATGAGTGTATAATTCCCTCTCTATACAGTTCAAAGGGATAATCACCAATTACACCACTAAACCTTTCCTTCCCCACCCACACCACCAATGCTTCCTTCCATTCCCAATCACACCACCACTGCTTCCTCTCTCACACATACCATCACAGCTCCATTCCTTCACCATCCAAAAGACCACTACTTCCTTACTTTCAGCCCCTACCTAAACCAACACCATTCCCTCCTTCACACATCATCATGACTAAATCCCTCACTTACACCACTACAGCTCCCAACCTTATACCCATACTGCTACTTTCCTTACCTCCACCACCACTACTACCTCCCTTACCCACACAAACACACAAAAAAAACATCAGTCCCTCCTGCATCACCTCAACCAATACTTCCTCCTTTACCTGCACCACCAAAGCTCTATTACTCTATTCACAATATTTATTCTCTAACATTGGCAATATTATGTTACAAAGATTTTATAAGTGTATACACCAAAACATACTACAGCACAAAATTTTAGTGACCAGAGGGAATCTGGCACTGGCTAGAAACAGCCTCTCCTTTTCCTACGGAAATATGTATTCATATATATCCTCCTTTTTAAGGAAGATAACCACTAGCATATTCAAGGAAAACTAATTATGGTTCAAAACAAAATAAAGAAATGGGATACATTGTTGCCATATAAGGGGAACGTACAATAATAATGGATAGTTACCTTGATGGATGTGAGAGTTTGGGAAGGTGAAGGTGCATCCTCATCATGTGCTGCAGCTGTAATTGGCAGACTCTCTGGCTTACTTACAGGTTTCTTTGGCATTTTAAGTATCTGGCGCGGTTGATTTGTTGGAGCTGTTTGGAATATCATTTTCATTTGAATCAACAAGTCGCACAATATCATACTGTTAGGCTCTACTACTTTTGAAGGCTGTGGTGAAAATATCCCAGGAATATCATTTCAGCCCCATCCTATACAGTGTATCAATTATGCCTTCTTCCTTAATAAAGGTATCTATTTTATTTATTTTGCTTTGTCGCTGTCTCCCACGTTAGCGAGGTAGCGCAAGGAAACAGACGAAAGAATGGCCCAACCCACCCACATACACATGTATATACATACATGTCCACACACGCAAAAATACACACCTATACATCTCAATGTACACATATATATACACACACAGACATATACATATATACACATGTACATGTAAAGTCAGGGGTTAGTGAGAGGACAAGAGCAAGGGAAGGAGTAGCAGTACTCCTGAAACAGGAGTTGTGGGAGTATGTGATAGAATGTAAGAAAGTAAATTCTCGATTAATATGGGTAAAACTGAAAGTTGATGCTCTTATTGTGTGGGGCCTGGATGTGGAAAGGGAGCTGTAGTTTCAGGGCATTATTGCATGACAGCTAGAGACTGAGTGTGAACAAATGGGGCCTTTGTTGTCTTTTCATAGTGCTACCTTGCACACATGAGGGGGGGAGGGGGATGGTATTCCATGAGTGGCGAGGTGACGATGGGAATGAATAAAGGCAGACAGTGTGAATTGTGTGCATGGGTATATATGTATGTGTCTGTGTGTGTATATATATGTGTACATTGAGATGTATAGGTATGTATATTTGCGTGTGTGGACGTGTATGTATATACATTGTGTATGGGGGTGGGTTGGGCCATTTCTTTCATCTGTTTCCTTGTGCTACCTCGCAAACGCGGGAGACAGCGACAAAGCAAAATAAAATATAATAAATAAACATAATTCATACTCTCTGCCTTTATTTATTCCCATCGCCACCTCGCCACACATGAAATAACATCCCCCTCCCCCCTCATGTCTGCGAGGTAGCGCTAGGAAAAGACAACAAAGGCCCCATTCGTTCACACTCAGTCTCTAGCTGTCATGTAATAATGCACCGAAACCAGAGCTCCCTTTCCACATCCAGGCCTCACACAACTTTCCATGGTTTACCCCAGACGCTTCACATGCCCTGGTTCAATCCACTGACAGCACGTCGACCCCGGTATACCACATCGTTCCAATTCACTCTCTTCCTTGCACGCCTTTCACCCTCGTGCATGTTCAGGCCCCAATCACTCAAAATCTTTTTCACTCCATTTTTCCACCTCCAATTTGGTCTCCCACTTCTCCTCGTCCCCTCCACCTCTGACACATAAATCCTCTTGGTCAATCTTTCCTCACTCATTCTCTCCATGTGACCAAACCATTTCAAAACACCCTCTTCTGCTCTCTCAACCACACTCTTTTTATTTCCACACATCTCTCTTACCCTTACATTACTTACTCAATCAAACCACCTCATACCACATATTGTCCTTAAACATCTCATTTCCAGCACATCCACCCTCCTACGCACAACTCTATCCACAGCCCACTCCTCACAGAAATACAACATACCTTTATAAAGGTACCCCATGTAATCCTCTTCCTCACTGGTTCACAAACTCCTCCATATTTAAAGCTCTCTCAGTCATAACATCCATCAATCAAGCTTTCCACCAGTTATCATCAGTCTCCCCTTCCAATTTTTACTTTAAATATTTTCATATTCATTCTTTATCATCCTCTTAACTACATCCTGTTCATTGGACTAAACCAACTCAACATTACATGTCAATCTAACTTTATTTCTGTTTATTCTATCTATTTACTGGTCACCATTAAAGCCTCTTTCTATTCCATGAAGTGGATTGGGTGCATACAACTTGTGAAATCACTCAAACACATCCTAAATCCATGCACAATATATTAGCATGAAAATGAATTTTTATTCTTATGCATGTGTTTCTCACTTTTCATCCGCACACACGAAGCTAACTCATCAAATGAGACCAATGTCTATACTCACATTCCCTCTAGGAATAAAATGCTTCCATGGTATTAATTTCCAAATCATTCCTCTGGCATCTTCATCTGGAAAATCTCTAACCCTAACCAATTCTCTAACAGCATCTATCCTTCTCTTCCTTGTGACATCAAACAACCCTGCTAGTGACCAATATTTATTTGGAACCATTCACCCTCCTTTTTACCTCCTTGCACAGATGCCTTAACCTCATGATCAAAAACTCCTCACTGCTTCTAATGGCTTTCCTCCTACACCTTATATTAGTAACATCTTCCACAAAGCAACTTTCTCAACCCTATCATATGATTTCTCCAAATCCATAAATGCCACATACAAATCCTTCTGTCTCTTTAAGTATCTCTCTTACAAGTTCTACATTGCAAACACCAAATCCATGCATCCTCTACCACTCCTTAAACCACATTTTTCCTCCTTAGTCTGAATCTCTGTGCATGCCATCACTCTTCCACACAACCTACCAGGTACATTCAACAAACTTATACTTTTATAATTTGAACATTCATCTTTGTTCCCCTTACCTTTAATGTAAAGGCACTATACAGGCCTTGTGCAAATCCTCAGGCACCTTACCTCATATGATATACATTTTTTTTTCTTTTTTTTTTTTTGCCGCTATCTCCCGCGTTTGTGAGGTAGCGCAAGGAAACAGACGAAAGAAATGGCCCAACCCACCCCCATACACATGTATATACATACGTCCACACACGCAAATATACATACCTACACAGCTTTCCATGGTTTACCCCAGACGCTTCACATGCCCTGATTCAATCCACTGACAGCACGTCAACCCTGGTATACCACATCGCTCCAATTCACTCTATTCCTTGCCCTCCTTTCACTCTCATGCATGTTCAGGCCTTGATCACACAAAATCTTTTTCACTCCATCTTTCCACCTCCAATTTGGTCTCCCACTTCTCCTCGTTCCCTCCACCTCTGACACATGTATCCTCTTGGTCAATCTTTCCTCACTCATTCTCTCCATGTGCCCAAACCATTTCAAAACACCCTCTTCTGCTCTCTCAACCACGCTCTTTTTATTTCCACACATCTCTCTTACCCTTACGTTGCTTACTCGATCAAACCACCTCACACCACACATTGTCCTCAAACATCTCATTTCCAGCACATCCACCCTCCTGCGCACAACTCTATCCATAGCCCACGCCTCACAACCATACAACATTGTTGGAACCACTATTCCTTCAAACATACCCATTTTTGCTTTCCGAGATAATGTTCTCGACTTCCACACATTCTTCAAGGCTCCCAGGATTTTCGCCCCCTCCCCCACCCTATGATCCATTTCCGCTTCCATGGTTCCATCCGCTGCCAGATCCACTCCCAGATATCTAAAACACTTTACTTCCTCCAGTTTTTCTCCATTCAAACTTACCTCCCAATTGACTTGACCCTCAACCCTACTGTACCTAATTACCTTGCTCTTATTCACATTTACTCTTAACTTTCTTCTTTCACACACTTTACCAAACTCAGTCACCAGCTTCTGCAGTTTCTCACATGAATCAGCCACCAGCGCTGTATCATCAGCAAACAACAACTGACTCACTTCCCAAGCTCTCTTATCCCCAACAGACTTCATACTTGCCCCTCTTTCCAAAACTCTTGCATTCACCTCCCTAACAACCCCATCCATAAACAAATTAAACAACCATGGCGACATCACACACCCCTGCTGCAAACCTACATTCACTGAGAACCAATCACTTTCCTCTCTTCCTACATGTACACATGCCTTACATCCTCAATAAAAACTTTTCACATACGTTTGAAAATCCTAACTAACCAATCAATAGCACAATCATCCCCTTTCTTTAAAAATTCAGCTGCATTACCATCTACTTCAGCTGCTTGCCTCATTTCATTTTACACAAGGCTTTCACCATCTTTTCTCTTTTCACCAAACCACTTGCTGCCATGGCTCTCTCACTTCTTGTAAATTCCTGACCTTATCAGCCCACATTTGCCACCTTCTCATCAAACATATTCAATGGTCCTTCAAAGTACTCACTCCATCTCCTTTGTACCTCTTTTTCTGCCTGTAAACACTTCTCCACTTGTCCCCTTCACATTATCAACCTCCTTCCAAAACAGATTCTTATTCTCCTTGAAGTTTGCTGATTTAACACTAGAAAAAATGGAGTGAAAATGGCCTTGAAAACTGGTGCAGAAGTGAATAAATGGGGATACATCACTATGAATCAAGAGAAAGGTGCAAGAGGTGAAAAAAAGGGCAAATGAGAGTTGGGGTGAGAGAGTATCATTAAATTTTAGGGAGAATAAAAAGATGTTCTGGAAGGAGGTAAATAAAGTGCGTAAGACAAGGGAGCAAATGGGAACTTCAGTGAAGGGCGCAAATGGGGAGGTGAAAACAAGTAGTGGTGATGTGAGAAGGAGATGGAGTGAGTATTTTGAAGGTTTGTTGAATGTGTTTGATGATAAAGTGGCAGATATAGGGTGTTTTGGTCGAGGTGGTGTGCAAAGTGAGAGGGTTAGGGAAAATGATTTGGTAAACAGAGAAGAGGTAGTGAAAGCTTTGCGGAAGATGAAAGCCGGCAAGGCAGCAGGTTTGGATGGTATTGCAGTGGAATTTATTAAAAAAGGGGGTGACTGTATTGTTGACTGGTTGGTAAGGTTATTTAATGTATGTATGATCTCATGGTGAGGTGCCTGAGGATTGGCGGAATGCATGCATAGTGCCATTGTACAAAGGCAAAAGGGATAAGAGTGAGTGCTCAAATTACAGAGGTATAAGTTTGTTGAGTATTCCTGGGAAATTATATGGGAGGGTATTGATTGAGAGGGTGAAGGCATGTACAGAGCATCAGATTGGGGAAGAGCAATGTGGTTTCAGAAGTGGTAGAGGATGTGTGGATCAGGTGTTTGCTTTGAAGAATGTATGTGAGAAATACTTAGAAAAGCAAATGGATCTGGAGAAGGCATATGATAGAGTTGATAGAGATGCTCTGTGGAAGGTATTAAGAATATATGGTGTGGGAGGAAAGTTGTTAGAAGCAGTGAAAAGTTTTTATCGAGGATGTAAGGCATGTGTACGTGTAGGAAGAGAGGAAAGTGATTGGTTCTCAGTGAATGTAGGTTTGCGGCAGGGGTGTGTGATGTCTCCATGGTTGTTTAATTTGTTTATGGATGGGGTTGTTAGGGAGGTAAATGCAAGAGTTTTGGAAAGAGGGGCAAGTATGAAGTCTGTTGGGGATGAGAGAGCTTGGGAAGTGAGTCAGTTGTTGTTCGCTGATGATACAGCGCTGGTGGCTGATTCATGTGAGAAACTGCAGAAGCTGGTGACTGAGTTTGGTAAAGTGTGTGGAAGAAGAAAGTTAAGAGTAAATGTGAATAAGAGCAAGGTTATTAGGTACAGTAGGGTTGAGGGTCAAGTCAATTGGGAGGTGAGTTTGAATGGAGAAAAACTGGAGGAAGTGAAGTGTTTTGGATATCTGGGAGTGGATCTGGCAGCGGATGGAACCATGGAAGCGGAAGTGGATCATAGGGTGGGGGAGGGGGCGAAAATTCTGGGGGCCTTGAAGAATGTGTGGAAGTCGAGAACATTATCTCGGAAAGCAAAAATGGGTATGTTTGAAGGAATAGTGGTTCCAACAATGTTGTATGGTTGCGAGGCGTGGGCTATGGATAGAGTTGTGCGCAGGAGGATGGATGTGCTGGAAATGAGTGACAATGTGTGGTGTGAGGTGGTTTGATCGAGTGAGTAACGTAAGGGTAAGAGAGATGTGTGGAAATAAAAAGAGCGTGGTTGAGAGAGCAGAAGAGGGTGTTTTGAAGTGGTTTGGGCACATGGAGAGAATGAGTGAGGAAAGATTGACCAAGAGGATATATGTGTCAGAGGTGGAGGGAACGAGGAGAAGAGGGAGACCAAATTGGAGGTGGAAAGATGGAGTGAAAAAGATTTTGTGTGATCGGGGCCTGAACATGCAGGAGGGTGAAAGGAGGGCAAGGAATAGAGTGAAATGGAGCGATGTGGTATACCGGGGTTGACGTGCTGTCGGTGGATTGAATCAGGGCATGTGAAGCGTCTGGGGTAAACCATGGAAAGCTGTGTAGGTATGTATATTTGCGTGTGTGGACGTATGTATATACATGTGTATGGGGGGGGTTGGGCCATTTCTTTCGTCTGTTTCCTTGCGCTACCTCGCAAACGCGGGAGACAGCGACAAAGTATAATAAAAAAAAAATATATAAATAAAAACATCACTATGAAGAAATAACAAACTGTCTGAGTAAGAATATAAAAATTACTCATAAGCATCAAACAGAGGACTTAAACAGAATGGAGACATGAATATGGAGCATACAGAACTAATCAAAGCAGGACATCAAGAGGGAATGAGAAGCCGAGTAATAATTGACCCAAGCATGTCAACTATAGGAACACACCTATTCAGGAAAATCACTTTTTTATCCTATCTAATGACCTATATATATCTCTAATGCCCATTCCTTCTGGGTTCTTTCATTAAGGGGGATGGCCACTGCAAAAAGTTCACATATCTCCTTACATGGCTCCCTCACATACACCATTCCATACATTCTTCCACCATTTCTCTTCCCTAGTACTCTATTTCCCCATGTCTCATGAGGCCTTCTTCTTACACCAACCCCTTTCATTGTAATATCATACACTCTCCTTGTAAACTCCACATCTTGCATTTTTTCCACATGCTCAAACCACCTTAATGTATTCATTTAACCCACTCTACCACCCCACAATTCATTCCCTTTGCTTTCCCTGCCATGCCACATCTCTCATACACCCCATCATCTCTTTCTTCATTCCATCTAGTCTTTCCACATGCTCCTCTCAAATAGCTCATCTCTACAGCCTGGCATGGGTCTTGACCTCCGTGACTCATTCCATGTCCATGCTTTGGCTGCATAGGTCACGTTTGAAAGGACTATGCTGTCCCTTAATCTTTTCTTCATTTCCATACATACTCTTCTACCCTTCATAACTCTATACCCTGTACCATTAATATATACCAAACATTCAGTACTTTCAATAAGTACCATAAGAAATGCTGTAGACAACATACATTATGCAGCACATAATGTCTGTACTGAATATGTGCAAGAGACACTTTGTTTCCTTCCTGAGGCTACATAACCAAGTTGATTGCAGATGGGGCACTCAAGTGGAGCAGCAAGACTGACTGCCTCCAAACAAGACATTGTCTGGATGCTGCCATCTTTGCCATCCTCAATAATCTGTTTTAAACTTGTGGGGAATTTCTCTGCAGCACCTGACCCCTCACCCCAGGTATGAAGGTTGTGCAGAACGGGATACTGCTTGACCCTCCAGAACCAATCCTGAATAACTTAGAGAGGCTCTGCACAAAGTACAGATTTTATCTTGTATCACAGCAACAAATATGGGTGTATCATGCTAATTTTGATCTTCAATTAATTTAGTGGGAAAAATATTTCTCCTTTTCAAACAGGTAAAGTATCCCTTATCTGAAATACCTGGGACCAAAAGTGCTTTGGATTTTGGAGTTTTTCATATCTATTTTTTTTATATTTATTATACTTAACCGCCATCTCCCACGTTAGCGAGGTAGTGCAAGGAAACAGACGAGGAATGGCCCAACCTACCCACATACACATGTATATATATATTTTTTTTTTTTTTTTTTATACTATTCGCCATTTCCCGCATTAGCGAGGTAGCGTTAAGAACAGAGGACTGGGACTTTGAGGGAATATCCTCACCTGGCCCCCTTCTCTGTTCCCTCTTTTTGAAAATTAAAAAAAAAAATGAGAGGGGAGGATTTCCAGCCCCCCGCTCCCTTCCCTTTTAGTCGCCTTTTACGACACGCAGGGAATACGTGGGAAGTATTCTTTCTCCCCTATCCCGAGATATATATATATATATATATATATATATATAAATGCCCACACATGCACAAGCACATACATTTCAACGTGTATATAAATATACATAAACAGAAATATACATATATATATACACATGCACATATACATGTAAGTAATGAAAGGGTAAGAGAGACGTGTGGTAATAAAAAGAGTGTGGTTGAGAGAGCAGAAGAGGGTGTTTTGAAGTGGTTTGGTCACATGGAGAGAATGAGCGAGGAAAGATTGACCAAGAGGATATATGTGTCAGAGGTGGAGGGGACGAGAAGTGGGGGACCAAACTGGAGGTGGAAAGATGGAGTGAAAAAGATTTTAAGTGATCGGGGCCTGAACATGCAGGAGGGTGAAAGGTGTGCAAGGAACAGAATGAATTGGAACGGTGTTATACCAGGGTCAATGTGCTGTCAATGGGTTGAACCAGGGGATGTGAAGCGTCTGGGGTAAACCATGGAAAGTTCTGTGGGGCCTGGAAGTGGAAAGGGAGCTGTGGTTTCGGTGCATTATACATGACAGCTAGAGACTGAGTGTGAACGAATGTGGCCTTTGTTGTCATTCCTAGCGCTACCTCGCGCACATGAGGGAGGAGGGGGTTTTCATTTCATGTGTGGCGGGGTGGCGACAAGAATGAATAAGGGCAGACAGTATGAATTATGTACATGTGTATATATGTATATGTCTGTGTGTGTATATATATGTATACATTGAGATGTACAGGTATGTATAGGTGCGTGTGTGGACGTGTATGTATATACATGTGTATGTGGTCGGGTTGGGCCATTCTTTCATCTGTTTCCTTGCGCTACCTCGCTAACGCGAGAGACAGCGACAAAGTATAGGAAAAAAAAAATATACATACTTGCTGCCTTCATCCATTCCCACCACCACCCTGCCACACATGAAATAGCTCTGCACAAAGTACAGATTTTATTTTGTATCACAGTAACAAATATGGGTGTGTCATACTAATTTTGATCTTCAATTAATCTAGTGGGAAACATATTTCTCCTTTTCAAACAGGTACAGCATCCCTTATCCGAAATACCTAGGACCAAAAGTGTTTTGGATTTTGGAGCTTTACATATCTATTTATTTATTATATTTATTTATTTATTTTGCTTTGTCGCTCTCTCCCGTGTTAGCGAGGTAGCACAAGGAAACAGACGAAAGAATGGCCCAACCCGCCCACATACAAATGTATATACATACACGTCCACACACGCAAATATACATACCTATACATCTCAATGTACACATATATATATACACACACAGACATATACATATATACACATGTACATAATTCATAGTCTGCCTTTATTTGTTCCCATCGCCACCTCGCCACACATGGAATAACATCCACCTCCCCCCTCATGTGTGCAAGGTAGCGCTAGGAAAAGACACCAAAGGCCACATTCGTTCACAATCGGTCTCTAGCTGTCATGTAATAATGCACCGAAACCACAGCTCCCTTTCCACATCCAGGCCCCACACAACTTTCCAAGGTTTACCCCAGATGCTTCACATGCCTGGTTCAATCCATTGACAGCACGTCGACCCCGGTATACCACATCGTTCCAATTCACTCTATTCCTTGCATGCCTTTCATCCTCCTGCATGTTCAGGCCCCGATCACTCAAAATCTTTTTCACTCCATCTTTCCACCTCCAATTTGGTCTCCCACTTCTCCTCGTTCCCTCCATCTCCGACACATATATCCTCTTGGTCAATCTTTCCTCACTCATTCTCTCCATGTGACCAAACCATTTCAAAACACCCTCTTCTACTCTCTCAACCACACTCTTTTTATTTCCACACATCTCTCTTACCCTTACATTACTTACTCGATCAAACCACCTCACACCACATATTGTCCTCAAACATCTCATTCCCAGCACATCCATCCTCCTGCGCACAACTCTATCCATAGCCCACGCCTCGCAACCATACAACATTGTTGGAACCACTATTCCTTCAAACATACCCATTTTTGCTTTCCAAGATAATGTTCTCGACTTCCACACATTCTTCAAGGCTCCCAGAATTTTCGCCCCCTCCCCCACCCTATGATTCACTTCTGCTTCCATGGTTCCATCCACTGCCAGATCCACTCCCAGATATCTAAAACACTTTACTTCCTCCAGTTTTTTTCCATTCAAACTTACCTCCCAATTGACTTGACCCTCAACCCTACTGTACCTAATAACCTTGCTCTTATTCACATTTACTCTTAACTTTCTTCTTTCACACACTTTACCAAACTCATTCACCAGCTTCTGCAGTTTCTTACATGAATCAGCCACCAGCGCTGTATCATCAGCGAACAACAACTGACTCACTTCCCAAGCTCTCTCATCCACAACAGACTGCATACTTGCCCCTCTTTCCAAAACTCTTGCATTCACCTCCCTAACAACCCCATCCATAAACAAATTAAACAACCATGTAGACATCACACACCCCCGCCGCAAACCTACATTCACTGAGAACCAATCACTTTCCTCTCTTCCTACACATACACATGCCTTACATCCTCGATAAAAACTTTTCACTGCTTCTAACAACTTGCCTCCCACACCATATATTCTTAATACCTTCCCCAGAGCATCTCTATCAACTCTATCATATGCCTTCTCCAGATCCATAAATGCTACATACAAATCCATTTGTTTTTCTAAGTATTTCTCATATACATTCTTCAAAGCAAACACCTGATCCACACATCCTCTACCACTTCTGAAACCACACTGCTCCTCCCCAATCTGATGCTCTGTACATGCCTTCACCCTCTCAATCAATATCCTCCCATATAATTTACCAGGAATACCCAACAAACTTATACCTCTGTAATTTGAGCACTCACTCTTATCCCCTTTGCGTTTGTACAATGGCACTATGCAGGCATTCCGCCAATCCTCAGGCACCACACCATGAGTCATACATACATTAAATAACCTTACCAACCAGTCAACAACACAGTCATCCCCTTTTTTTAATAAAGTCCACTGCAATACCATCCAAACCTGCTGCCCTGCCGGCTTTCATCTTCCGTAAAGCTTTTACTACCTCTTCCCTATTTACCAAATCATTTTCCCTAAACCTCTCACTTTGCACACCACCTCGACCAAAACACCCTATATCTGCCACTCTATCATCAAACACATTCAACAAACCTTCAAAATACTCACTCCATCTCCTTCTCACATCACCACTACTTGTTATCATCTCCCCATTAGCCCCCTTCACTGAAGTTCCCATTTGCTCCCTTGTCTTATGCACTTTATTTACCTCCTTCCAAAACATCTTTTTATTCTCCCTGAAATTTAATGATACTCTCTCACCCCAACTCTCATTTGCCCTCTTTTTCACCTTGTGCACCTTTCTCTTGACCTCCTGCCTCTTTCTTTTATACATCTCCCACTCATTTGCATTTTTTCCCAGCAAAAATCGTCCAAATTCCTCTCTCTTCTCTTTCACTAATAATCTTACTTCTTCATTCCACCACTCACTACCTTTTCTAATCAACCCACCTCCCACGCTTCTCATGCCACAAGCATCTTTTGCGCAAGCCATCACTGCTTCCCTAAATACATCCCATTCCTCCCCCACTCCCCTTACCTCCTTTGTTCTCACCTTTTTCCATTCTGTATTCAGTCTCTCCTGGTACTTCCTCACACAAGTCTCCTTCCCAAGCTCACTTACTCTCACCACTCTCTTCACCCCAACATTCTCTCTTCTTTTCTGAAAACCCCCTCAAATCTTCACCTTCGCCTCCACAAGATAATGATCAGACATCCCTCCAGTTGCACCTCTCAGCACATTAACATCCAAAAGTCTCTCTTTCGTGCATCTATCAATTAACACGTAATCCAATAACGCTCTCTGGCCATCTCTCCTACTTACATATGTATACTTATGTATATCTCGCTTTTTAAACCAGGTATTCCCAATCACCAGTCCTTTTTCAGCACATAAATCTACAAGCTCTTCACCATTTCCATTTACAACACTGAACACTCCATGTATACCAATTATTCCCTCAACTGCCACATTACTCACCTTTGCATTTAAATCACCCATCACTATAACCCGGTCTTGTGCATCAAAACCACTAACACACTCATTCAGCTGCTCCCAAAACACTTGCCTCTCATGATCATTCTTCTCATGCCCAGGTGCATATGCACCAATAATCACCCATCTCTCTCCATCAACTTTCAGTTTTATCCATATCAATCTAGAATTTATTTTCTTACACTCTATCACATACTCCCACAACTCCTGATTCAGGAGTAGTGCTACTCCTTCCCTTGCTCTTGTCCTCTCACTAACCCCTGACTTTACTCCCAAGACATTCCCAAACCACTCTTCCCCTTTACCCTTGAGCTTCGTTTCACTCAGAGCCAAAACATCTAGGTTCCTTTCCTCAAACATACTACCTATCTCTCCTTTTTTCTCATCTTGGTTACATCCACACACACTTAGACACCCTAATCTGAGCCTTCAAGGAGGATGAGCACTCCTTGCGTGACTCCTTCTTCTGTTTCCCCTTTTAGAAAGTTAAAATACAAGGAGGGGAGGGTTTCTGGCCCCCCGCTCGCATCCCTTTAGTCGCCTTCTACGACACGTGAGGAATGCATGGGAAGTATTCTTTCTCCCCGATCCCTTTTTTTCATATTCATTTTACTTAACCACCATCTCCCATGTCAGCGTGGTTGTGCAAGGAAACAGACGAGGAATGGCCCAACCTACCCACATATTTTTTTTTTTTTTTTTTATATGTCGCTTTCCGCTTGCGAGTACGTAAGAAAAGACGAAGAAACCCACCCCCCCCTATTATAAATCTCCACACACGCAAATACATACAGTTTCCAGGTCCCATTCCCTTTTGTCCACACACGCAATACGTACTTCACATATTACATATACTTACAAGACATATACATGTATACAATGTACATATCCATACTTTGCTGCCTTCATCCATTCCCGCCGCCACCCCGCCACACATGAAATTAGCTCTGCACAAAGTACAGATTTTATCTTGTATCACAGCAACAAATATGGGTGTGTCATGCTAATTTTGATCTTCAATTAATCTGTGGGAAACATATTTCTCCTTTTCAAACAGGTAGAGTATCCCTTATCCGAAATACCTGGGAACAGAAGTGGTTTGGATTTTGGAGCTTTTCACGTCTATTTATTTATTATATTTATTTATTTATTTTGCTTTGTCGCTCTCTCCCGTGTTAGCGAGGTAGCACAAGGAAACAGACGAAAGAATGGCCCAACCCGCCCACATACAAATGTATATACATACACGTCCACACACGCAAATATACATACCTATACATCTCAATGTACACATATATATATACACACACAGACATATACATATATACACATGTACATAATTCATAGTCTGCCTTTATTTGTTCCCATCGCCACCTCGCCACACATGGAATAACATCCACCTCCCCCCTCATGTGTGCAAGGTAGCGCTAGGAAAAGACACCAAAGGCCCCATTCGTTCACAATCGGTCTCTAGCTGTCATGTAATAATGCACCGAAACCACAGCTCCCTTTCCACATCCAGGCCCCACACAACTTTCCAAGGTTTACCCCAGACGCTTCACATGCCTGGTTCAATCCATTGACAGCACGTCGACCCCGGTATACCACATCGTTCCAATTCACTCTATTCCTTGCATGCCTTTCATCCTCCTGCATGTTCAGGCCCCGATCACTCAAAATCTTTTTCACTCCATCTTTCCACCTCCAATTTGGTCTCCCACTTCTCCTCGTTCCCTCCATCTCCGACACATATATCCTCTTGGTCAATCTTTCCTCACTCATTCTCTCCATGTGACCAAACCATTTCAAAACACCCTCTTCTACTCTCTCAACCACACTCTTTTTATTTCCACACATCTCTCTTACCCTTACATTACTTACTCGATCAAACCACCTCACACCACATATTGTCCTCAAACATCTCATTCCCAGCACATCCATCCTCCTGCGCACAACTCTATCCATAGCCCACGCCTCGCAACCATACAACATTGTTGGAACCACTATTCCTTCAAACATACCCATTTTTGCTTTCCAAGATAATGTTCTCGACTTCCACACATTCTTCAAGGCTCCCAGAATTTTCGCCCCCTCCCCCACCCTATGATTCACTTCTGCTTCCATGGTTCCATCCACTGCCAGATCCACTCCCAGATATCTAAAACACTTTACTTCCTCCAGTTTTTTTCCATTCAAACTTACCTCCCAATTGACTTGACCCTCAACCCTACTGTACCTAATAACCTTGCTCTTATTCACATTTACTCTTAACTTTCTTCTTTCACACACTTTACCAAACTCATTCACCAGCTTCTGCAGTTTCTTACATGAATCAGCCACCAGCGCTGTATCATCAGCGAACAACAACTGACTCACTTCCCAAGCTCTCTCATCCACAACAGACTGCATACTTGCCCCTCTTTCCAAAACTCTTGCATTCACCTCCCTAACAACCCCATCCATAAACAAATTAAACAACCATGTAGACATCACACACCCCCGCCGCAAACCTACATTCACTGAGAACCAATCACTTTCCTCTCTTCCTACACATACACATGCCTTACATCCTCGATAAAAACTTTTCACTGCTTCTAACAACTTGCCTCCCACACCATATATTCTTAATACCTTCCCCAGAGCATCTCTATCAACTCTATCATATGCCTTCTCCAGATCCATAAATGCTACATACAAATCCATTTGTTTTTCTAAGTATTTCTCATATACATTCTTCAAAGCAAACACCTGATCCACACATCCTCTACCACTTCTGAAACCACACTGCTCCTCCCCAATCTGATGCTCTGTACATGCCTTCACCCTCTCAATCAATATCCTCCCATATAATTTACCAGGAATACCCAACAAACTTATACCTCTGTAATTTGAGCACTCACTCTTATCCCCTTTGCGTTTGTACAATGGCACTATGCAGGCATTCCGCCAATCCTCAGGCACCACACCATGAGTCATACATACATTAAATAACCTTACCAACCAGTCAACAACACAGTCATCCCCTTTTTTTAATAAAGTCCACTGCAATACCATCCAAACCTGCTGCCCTGCCGGCTTTCATCTTCCGTAAAGCTTTTACTACCTCTTCCCTATTTACCAAATCATTTTCCCTAAACCTCTCACTTTGCACACCACCTCGACCAAAACACCCTATATCTGCCACTCTATCATCAAACACATTCAACAAACCTTCAAAATACTCACTCCATCTCCTTCTCACATCACCACTACTTGTTATCATCTCCCCATTAGCCCCCTTCACTGAAGTTCCCATTTGCTCCCTTGTCTTATGCACTTTATTTACCTCCTTCCAAAACATCTTTTTATTCTCCCTGAAATTTAATGATACTCTCTCACCCCAACTCTCATTTGCCCTCTTTTTCACCTTGTGCACCTTTCTCTTGACCTCCTGCCTCTTTCTTTTATACATCTCCCACTCATTTGCATTTTTTCCCAGCAAAAATCGTCCAAATTCCTCTCTCTTCTCTTTCACTAATAATCTTACTTCTTCATTCCACCACTCACTACCTTTTCTAATCAACCCACCTCCCACGCTTCTCATGCCACAAGCATCTTTTGCGCAAGCCATCACTGCTTCCCTAAATACATCCCATTCCTCCCCCACTCCCCTTACCTCCTTTGTTCTCACCTTTTTCCATTCTGTATTCAGTCTCTCCTGGTACTTCCTCACACAAGTCTCCTTCCCAAGCTCACTTACTCTCACCACTCTCTTCACCCCAACATTCTCTCTTCTTTTCTGAAAACCCCCTCAAATCTTCACCTTCGCCTCCACAAGATAATGATCAGACATCCCTCCAGTTGCACCTCTCAGCACATTAACATCCAAAAGTCTCTCTTTCGTGCATCTATCAATTAACACGTAATCCAATAACGCTCTCTGGCCATCTCTCCTACTTACATATGTATACTTATGTATATCTCGCTTTTTAAACCAGGTATTCCCAATCACCAGTCCTTTTTCAGCACATAAATCTACAAGCTCTTCACCATTTCCATTTACAACACTGAACACTCCATGTATACCAATTATTCCCTCAACTGCCACATTACTCACCTTTGCATTTAAATCACCCATCACTATAACCCGGTCTTGTGCATCAAAACCACTAACACACTCATTCAGCTGCTCCCAAAACACTTGCCTCTCATGATCATTCTTCTCATGCCCAGGTGCATATGCACCAATAATCACCCATCTCTCTCCATCAACTTTCAGTTTTATCCATATCAATCTAGAATTTATTTTCTTACACTCTATCACATACTCCCACAACTCCTGATTCAGGAGTAGTGCTACTCCTTCCCTTGCTCTTGTCCTCTCACTAACCCCTGACTTTACTCCCAAGACATTCCCAAACCACTCTTCCCCTTTACCCTTGAGCTTCGTTTCACTCAGAGCCAAAACATCTAGGTTCCTTTCCTCAAACATACTACCTATCTCTCCTTTTTTCTCATCTTGGTTACATCCACACACACTTAGACACCCTAATCTGAGCCTTCAAGGAGGATGAGCACTCCTTGCATGACTCCTTCTTCTGTTTCCCCTTTTAGAAAGTTAAAATACAAGGAGGGGAGGGTTTCTGGCCCCCCGCTCGCATCCCTTTAGTCGCCTTCTACGACACGTGAGGAATGCATGGGAAGTATTCTTTCTCCCCGATCCCTTTTTTTCATATTCATTATACTTAACCACCATCTCCCATGTCAGCGAGGTAGTGCAAGGAAACAGACGAGGAATGGCCCAACCTACCCACATATATATGTATATATATAAATGCCCACACACGCACATACATGTACATTTCAACATGTACTTACATATACTTACACAGACATATACATGTATACAATGTACATATCCATACTTGCTGCCTTCATCCATTCCCGCCGCCACCCCGCCACACATGAAATAGCTCTGCACAAAGTACAGATTTTATCTTGTATCACAGCAACAAATATGGGTGTGTCATGCTAATTTTGATCTTCAATTAATCTGGTGGGAAACATATTTCTCCTTTTCAAACAGGTAGAGTATCCCTTATCCGAAATACCTGGGAACAGAAGTGGTTTGGATTTTGGAGCTTTTCACGTCTATTTTTCATTTTTATTATACTTAACCGCCATCTCCCATGTTAGCGAGGTAGCACAAGGAAACAGACGAGGAATGGCCCAGCCTACCCAAATACACATATGTATACATATAAGCGCCCACACATGCACGGGTAGAGTATCCCTTTTCCGAAATACCTGGGAACAGAAGTGTTTTGGATTTTGGAGCTTTTCACATCTATTTTTCATATTCATTATACTTAACCGCCATCTCCCACATTAGCGAGGTAGCACAAGGAAACAGACAAGGAATGGCCCAGCCTACCCAAATACACATGTATATATATAAGCGCCCACACACACACATGAAATAACCCCTCCCCCCCCAAGGAAAGGCAGCGCCAGGAAGACAAAAAATGCCACATTCGTTCACACTCAGTCTCTAGCTGTCATGTGTAATGCACCAAAAACCATAGCTCCCTTTCCACATTCAGGCCCCACACACCTTTCCATGGTTTACACCAGGTGCTTCACATGCCCCGGTTCAATCCACTGACAGCACATCAACCTCATATACCACATCATTCCAATTCAATCTAATCCTTGCACGCCTTTCACCCCCCTGTATGTTCAGGCCCCGATCGCTCAAAATCTTTTTCACTCCATCCTTCAACCTCCAATTTGTTCTCTTGCTTCTCCTTCTTCCCTTCACCTCTAACACATATATCCTCTTTGTCAATCTTTCCTTACTCATTCTCTCCATGTGTCCAAACCATTTCAACACATCCTCTTCTGCTCTCTCAACCACACTCTTTTTAGTACCACACATCTCTCTTACCAAGAATATTGAGTGGCAGATATAGGGTATTTTGGCCGAGGTTGTGTGTGAAGTGAGAGGTCAGGGAGAATGATTTGGTAAACAGAGAAGAGGTAGTGAAAGCTCTGCGGAAGATGAAAGCCAGCAAGGCGGTAGGTTTGGATGGTATTGCATTGGACTTTAATAAAAAAGAGGGTGACTGTGTTGTTGACTGGTTGGTGAGGATATCTAATGTACGTATGGTTCATATCGAAGTGCCTGAGGGATGGCGGAATGCATGCACAGTGCCATTGTACAAAGGCAAAGATGGGTGTTCATTTATAAAGGTATAAGTTTGTTGAGTACTCTTGGGAAATAATATGGAAGGGTATTGATGGAGAGGGTAAATGCATGTAGAGAGCATCAGACTGGGGAAGAGCAGTGTGGTTTCAGAAGTGGTAGAGGATGTGAGTATCAGGTGTTTGCTTTGAAGAATGTATGTGACAAATACTTAAAAAAACAGATGGATTTGTATGTAGCATTTATGGATCTGGAGAAGGCACATAATAGAATTGATAGAGATGCTCTCTGGAAGGTATTAAGAGTATATGGTGTGAAAGGTAAGTTGCTAGAAGCAGTGAAAAGTTTTTATCGAGGATGTAAGGCATGTGTAAGAGGAGGAAGAGAGAAAAGTGATTGGTTTCCAGTGAATGTCGGTTTGCAGCAGGGGTGTGTGATGTCTCCATGGTTATCTAATTTGTTTATGGATGGGGCAGTTAGGGAGGTGATTACAAGAGTTTTGGAAAGAGGGGTAAGTATGCAGTCTGTTGTGAATGAGAGGGCTTGGGAAGTGAGTCAGTTGTTCTTTATGCATGTAGTCTTGTATTGCTGGATATTTACATATTTTCCATCATTTACACTTCGTAATGATGTGAGTTTGTCTTTGCACTCATAATGTAAGAAATCCCTAAATGGCATTTGGTTTGTTGGCCGCCAGGCACACTTTAACACAGACATTGGGTTTTATTATTATATTACAGAGGGTAGTGTTATGCCATTTATAGGCTTTCGTACTAACACTATGAATTCCCGTATATCAACCATCAAATACGACACATGGCTACAGAAAGCATCATGTGACTTTCACACACACAGGGGTACCAACCACACAGGGATTCTTGCAGGGCGTATCACAGTCAAGGGTACTATATAATTTTTTAGTGGGTGTACATTTGCATTAAAAGATACTGTATGCAATAAGTTTCTGGCTACCTGAATACTACATAATAAAGCTTTTTCTGTAATAATTAGCATGAAACTGAACAGTTTTGTACTCCTGAGTACCAGTTTCTGATGAAAATAAGAATTAAGATTAATAATACTGTTAACTGTAAAGGTAGAGAAATAACATGTTTGTACAGTACTTAAAATAAAAGAAAAATGGTCATTGGATACTGGTAGAACAGATGAGAGACATATTGCTTGAATAACAGGATATAGAGACTGTTAGTTCAATGTACAAACAGATAAAATACATGAAATCATATGGTGAAGAAGACAAAGAGGCACTACAAATAGGTTGAAGTAAATTATATTAATAATGCTTAATAAACATGTTCATTCTCAAACATAGAAAATTTAAAGAATCTTACTTACAACTGAGAGAGTTATCAAGAAATGATGGGTCAGACTGGTTACCAATAACACTGCTGTCTGTCCCTTGGACTGCAGAAACATATGAAGTGTCAAGACTACAGGGTGATGCAATACTGTAACTGCCTGAAGCTTGCTGAGCTGTCTGGAATTAAATATGAATTACAGCATATTCTTCAAATATTTTCCATTTTGTCCTCAATGATCACCAACATGATCATATTTATTCAATTTAATAATTACCCTAACACTACTTTCTTACAGCTCCTGTAGCTTAAGGCTGCACTACTTCCAGTTGCAGGTACATATAAACTCCTTTGGAATGAGAAATTCTTTGATGAGACTGTACTCCCAGTGATACAGGCACACAAGTTGACTTTGACTCATAGTGTAACCTCAAGCAGGAAGAGTCTGGCAACATCTTGTATCTGCAAATATATTTATCTATTTATTTATTTTGCTTTGTCGCTGTCTCCTGCGTTTGCGAGGTAGCGCAAGGAAACAGACGAAAGAAATGGCCCGACCCACCCCCATACACATGTACATACATACACGTCCCCACACGCAAATATACATACCCATACATCTCAATGTACACATACATATACACACATAGACATATACATATATACACCTGCACACAATCCACACCGTCTGTCTTTATTCATTCCCATCGCCACCTCGCCACACATGGAATAACATCCCCCTCCCCCCTCATGTGTGCAAGGTAGCGCTATGAAAAGACAACAAAGGCCCCATTCATTCACACTCAGTCTCTAGCTGTCATGCAATAATGCCCAAAAGCACAGCTCCCTTTCCATATCCAGGCCCCACACAACTTTCCATGGTTTACTCCAGACGCTTCACATGCCCTGATTCAATCCATTGACAGCACTTCGACCCCGGTATACCACATCGCTCCAATTCACTCTATTCCTTGCCCGCCTTTCACCCTCCTGCATGTTCAGGCCCCGATCACTCAAAATCTTTTTCACTCCATCTTTCCACCTCCAATTTGGTCTCCCACTTCTCGTTCCCTCCACCTCCGACACATATATCCTCTTGGTCAATCTTTCCTCACTCATTCTCTCCATGTGCCCAAAACATTTCAAAACACCCTCTTCTGCTCTCTCAACCACGCTCTTTTTATTTCCACACATCTCTCTTACCCTTACATTACTTACTCGATCAAACCACCTCACACCACATATTGTCCTCAAACATCTCATTTCCAGCACATCCACCCTCCTGCGCACAGCTCTATCCATAGCCCACACCTCGCAACCATACAACATTGTTGGAACCACTATTCCTTCAAACATACCCATTTTTGCTTTCCGAGATAATGTTCTCGACTTCCACACATTCTTCAAGGCTCCCAGGATTTTCGCCCCCTCCCCCACCCGATGATTCACTTCCGCTTCCATGGTTCCATCCGCTGCCAGATCCACTCCCAGATATCTAAAACACTTTACTTCCTCCAGTTGTTCTCCATTCAAACTTACCTCCCAATTGACTTGACCCTCAACCCTACTGTACCTAATAACCTTGCTCTTATTCACATTCACTCTTAACTTTCTTCTTTCACACACTTTACCAAACTCAGTCACTAGCTTCTGCAGTTTCTCACATGAATCAGCCACCAGCGCTGTATCATCAGCGAACAACAACTGACTCACTTCCCAAGCTCTCTCATCCCCAACAGACTGCATACTTGCCCCTCTTTCCAAAACTCTTGCATTCACCTCCCTGACAACCCCATCCATAAACAAATTAAACAACCATGGAGACATCACACACCCCTGCTGCAAACCTACATTCACTGAGAACCAATCACTTTCCTCTCTTCCTACACGTACACATGCCTTACATCCTCGATAAAAACTTTTCACTGCTTCTAACAACTTGCCTCCCACACCATGTGTTCTTAGTACCTTCCACGGAGCATCTCTATCAACTCTATCATATGCCTTCTCCAGATCCATAAATGCTACATACAAATCCATTTGCTTTTCTAAGTATTTCTCATATACATTCTTCAAAGCAAACACCTGATCCACACATCCTCTACCACTTCTGAAACCACACTGCTCTTCCCCAATCTGATGCTCTGTACATACCTTCACCCTCTCAATCAATATCCTCCCATATAATTTACCAGGAATACTCAACAAACTTATACCTCTGTAATTTGAGCACTCACTCTTATCCCCTTTGCCTTTGTACACTGGCACTATGCAAGCATTCCGCCAATCCTCAGGCACCTCACCATGAATAATACATACATTAAATAACCTTACCAACCAGTCAACAATACAGTCACCCCCTTTTTTAATAAATTCCACTGCAATACCATCCAAACCTGCTGCCTTGCCAGCTTTCATCTTCTTTCATATGTCTCCCAGTTATATGCACTATTTCCCTGCAAAAATTGTCCAAACACCTCCCTCTTCCCTTTCAATAATAATCTTACTTCTTCATCCCGCCACTCACTACCCTTTCTAATCTGCCCACCTCCCACCTTTCTCTTGCCACATGCATCTTTTGCACAAGCCATCATTGCTTCTCTAAATACATCGCATTCCTCCACTCCTCTCACGTCATTTACTCTCACCCTTTGCCATTCTGCGCTCAATCTCTTCTGGTACTTCACAAGTCACCTTTCCAAGCTCACTTACTCTCACCACTCTCTTCTCCCCAGCATTCTCTCTTCTTTTCTAAAAACCTCTACAAATCTTGATCTTCACCTCCACAAGATGGTGATCAAACATCCCTCCAGCTGCCCCTCTCAGGACATCAACATCAAAAATCTCTCTTTCACACACCTATCAATTAACACGCAATCCAATAACACTCTTTGACAATCTCTCCTACTCACATGCGTATACTTATGTATATGTATACATGCCTTCAATCAACAGCTTCCCATTCAAGCTGAAAATTGCTCATTCTTATAATATATTTAGACACTCAATAGCCTGTTGTCCTAATCAGGTATGAAAGAATGTTAATATTCTGGGAGCACTTGAATTTTTGTCCAGTGCATATCTATATGTATCTAAAATGATTCTGCCACAGACTCGGTTGCAAATTAACATTCTATTGGACTACTTTCAAAGTTCCCCCTCCAATGACTGTGCCATACTTACTGCTTGGAAATCTGCAGCTTTTTGAGCCTGACGAAGAAGGCGGTCACTATCTGCTGTTAGGTCTTTGGAGAAGATTACTGGTGTCAGGTGAGACTGTACCCAAGAGGTTACCTTTTCTTGGCTGGATCGACTCACAAGTTTTCTACATACCTCCACACCCTTGGAAAGTAATAATATCACATTACATAAGAAACCTTGTTCTTAACATACAATGGCTTCATATGCACATATCAAATCTCTAAGTTTTATGTATCATATGCTGAAACCAGAGCCTACTAACTATTCCCTAGCCACACAGACTACTCCATGATTTCCCTCAACTGCTGCATATGCAAAAGATCAGCATATCTTCATTAACAAACAGCTGTCCTGGTACCCAGGTGTTCTTGACTATGCCTCTGCGAAAACAACATTCTCTTATGTTCTGGCTGTCGATGGAAAACTTAGTACACTGAACATGGAGAATTGCATGAGATTCATGCTCCAGTATTCGGCCTTCAACCATTAGCTTTGGTGGTCAGCAATACTTACAGATGAATAATGCTTTTCATCCACAGCAGCAGGGGTTAAACAACGTTGAAGCTCAAGAAACAACAGATATTTCCCAAAGAACATTAGAGAAAGGGATGCAAGTGGTTTAGTATGCACTGCATTTTGGGGTTGGATGTGGGCCTACAGGCCAGAGGAGTTGATAAGAAATGAGAGATGCTTAATCTGCATAGAATGTGTGAGATTTTTTGAAGATATATAATTCTTTCCATTCATGCCATGGCCATTCTAGCTCCCTAGATGATGAGGTCATGGAGGTTCAGAGTCCAATACAAAATGCCACAGTAGTTCACCAGTGGGTCAAGAAACATCCAGAAATAGAGCTAATCGACTGACCAAGAAACCTAACAAATTCTATGGGCCATCATGTGTTGTGAAAAGTGGATATGAGGAGCCACTGAGCCATCAAAAACATGGCACAGGAAGTGCGGCAAAACATCCAGTGGCATCCAAATATCTGCATGAATCCTCTAAACTCTATGACAAACAGGCTGACAAGTTTATTAATGTACAAGGAGGGTGGAGCTCATATTGAGAGAATCAGTAAAGATTAAAATCATTTGATTTATCCTTGACCTGAGCACATTACACCATACATTTGCACAGATCCTAGAATCTATTCTAAAACTAGCACTAGTGTTTCATGTGTTATATCTAAGCATGATGAAAGACAAAGTCTAAAATCTACTCACCTCTTTTAATATTCTGTTGCTTTCACACCTTGGCTTTTACAAGATCTCAATAACAATCAATAACATCTGTAACTTGATAATAAAAAGTTATCTCTAATCATAGTGCTGATATTAAAACATGTAACAACTGCACCACAATAAAGCAATTTTTCAGACGTTTTTAGATTAGGGATCCTGTCCAATGACCTAATCAATAAGTGGAGTTATCACAGACTTAAATGCTACATTTTACTATCATATGTGAGAAAACTTATGCCTCTGTAATTTGAACACTCCCCTTTATCCCCTTTGCCTTTGTACAATGGCACTATGCATGCATTCCACCAATCCTCAGGCACTTCACTATGATCCTTACATACAATGAATATCCTTACCAACCAATCAACAAGACAGTCACCCCCCTTTTTTAATAAATTCCACTGCAATACTATCCAAACCCACTGCATTGCCATATCCACTTACTGCCAGACCATCTTCAGCCCTTACCGGCCCATCTAAAGTTCGAGAAATAGACACTGTAAGAACAGGTGATATCCTGAATGCAACAGACTCCGATGCACTCAATGAGCAACAAAATGAAGAAGAAACTGAGAAAACTGAAACAGATAATAGTGACAGCAATGAAAGTGGCAATCCACGTCACACATAGAAAATGAAAATGGCTGGCAATAGCTGTCCGTGTTATATTGAAAAATAAAATATATGCAAATGTATGTATTAAGAAAAATATTGACCTGAGAATAAGACAGGAGAAAGAAAGTATCTAATACACAAACAGTTTATCATTACTGGTCATCCCAGAGTTTCCAGGAGATAGAAACCATGTACGCTATTTATGAAATATACTCTAATTACAGTATTTTCCGTTATTCTTTTCAAGCAAATATACTTTTTCTCTGTGAAGTCACTCATCTTGAATAATAAAAAAATTCTAGACAAACAACAAGTACTTATATAAGTTAAATAAATACAGGGAAAATGGGTTGAAATAACTTTCCTTGAAAGATCTCGGCACCATTCAAATATGTATCTACAGCAATATGTATTCATGAAAAAAAAAAAAGATATTCAGACATACTGATTTGTGTTAATGCAAACACAAAAACCCCAATTAATTAGCATAACAAAAATAAAAGAAAGTTGAAAGGCAAAAGCTTAGAAGTACATTCATGTGTCTAGCAATGCAACAGGAATACCTCTCATACACAAACAAACTTTGACCCTTACACAAGAAGGTCACAGTTAAGTATTCTGGCAATTTCCAAAGCCAAAGTATGATATGAGTAACCCTTAGATTTTTTTTCTTTTTTTTTTGTCGCTGTCTCCCGCGTTTGCGAGGTAGCGCAAGGAAACAGACGAAATAAAATGGCCCAACCCACCCCCATACACATGTATATACATACGTCCACACACGCAAATATACATATCTACACAGCTTTCCATGGTTTACCCCAGACGCTTCACATGCCTTGATTCAATCCACTGACAGCACGTCAACCCCGGTATACCACATCGCTCCAATTCACTCTATTCCTTGCCCTCCTTTCACCCTCCTGCATGTTCAGGCCCCGATCACACAAAATCTTTTTCACTCCATCTTTCCACCTCCAATTTGGTCTCCCTCTTCTCCTTGTTCCCTCCACCTCCGACACATATATCCTCTTGGACAATCTTTCCTCACTCATTCTCTCCATGTGCCCAAACCATTTCAAAACACCCTCTTCTGCTCTCTCAACCATGCTCTTTTTATTTCCACACATCTCTCTTACCCTTACGTTACTTACTCGATCAAACCACCTCACACCACACATAGTCCTCAAACATCTCATTTCCAGCACATCCATCCTCCTGTGCACAACTCTATCCATAGCCCACGCCTCGCAACCATACAACATTGTTGGAACCACTATTCCTTCAAACATACCCATTTTTGCTTTCCGAGATAATGTTCTCGACTTCCACACATTCTTCAAGGCTCTCAGAACTTTCGCCCCCTCCCCCACCCTATGGTCCACTTCCGCTTCCATGGTTCCATCCGCTGCCAGATCCACTCCCAGATATCTAAAACACTTCACTTCCTCCAGTTTTTCTCCATTCAAACTCACCTCCCAATTGACTTGACCCTCAACCCTACTGTACCTAATAACCTTGCTCTTATTCACATTTACTCTTAACTTTCTTCTTCCACACACTTTACCAAACTCAGTCACCAGCTTCTGCAGTTTCTCACATGAATCAGCCACCAGCGCTGTATCATCAGCGAACAACAACTGACTCACTTCCCAAGCTCTCTCATCCCCAACAGACTACATACTTGCCCCTCTTTCCAAAACTCTTGCATTCACCTCCCTAACAACCCCATCCATAAACAAATTAAACAACCATGGAGACATCACACACCCCTGCCGCAAACCTACATTCACTGAGAACCAATCACTTTCCTCTCTTCCTACACGTACAGATTTGCTGAAATCAATCTGCACACATGGTATCTTTATATCTACAGTAGGTCGCAGTAAATGGGTTAACATCCAGCGCATGTACCTCTCAGATGCCCCTTCACATTGAACACCCTTCCCTTACTTGAACATAAAAGGTTTCAAGAGCTGCAGACACTCATGAAACACCAGGCATTGTTCGAAGATGGGTATGAGTGATGCCAGAGGCTGTAGGTACCTGATCCACCCCATTGAATACATTACTAAAAACAAAGAAAAAGGACTGTTGCATACCTGTGGGGAAATATCTGGTGGAAGAAGTAATGAGAGGGCTGGTACGATCTGCTCACAGCACAGTTCATGTGCCACATGGGAGCACTGTGTCTTTATTTGCAGTGTCATATCTTGGCTAAGTTTCACCACATGCTTTTGCATTGCATCTCTAGTCCTCTCAATGCAATGAGAGGGAATTTGCATCTGATCATCAATAACATCCTTTAACTGTCAGGAAAAAAGCTGATTAATATTCAATTTATTTTTTCTAATTTATATATTCAATACATGTGATATCAAAGTATCCCATCTTTTCTCCTTAAAAGGACTTCACTACTGTTCTTTTCCCCTTACAATGTTTCTTACCTAGTCAATTCTATCAAGTCCATAATCTAATCAAAGGAATTCAAAATTCATCTAACAGCTTCATATGCAAGTCATACTTAAAAATCTGTTAGTTAACTTGCAAACTCTCATAAATCACTTACCAGTATATATCTATCATCCCATCTCTCTCTCTCTACTTATTTTATTTATGTGTGTGTGTGTGTGTGTGTGCGTGTGTGTGTGTATGTATATATGTATGTATATATATATATATATATATGGTGCACAGGAGGATGGATGTGCTGGAAATGAGATGTTTGAGGACAATGTGTGGTGTGAGGTGGTTTGATCGAGTAAGTAACGTAAGGGTAAGAGAGATGTGTGGAAATAAAAAGAGCGTGGTTGAGAGAGCAGAAGAGGGTGTTTTGAAATGGTTTGGGCACATGGAGAGAATGAGTGAGGAAAGATTGACCAAGAGGATATATGTGTCGGAGGTGGAGGGAACGAGGAGAAGAGGGAGACCAAATTGGAGGTGGAAAGATGGAGTGAAAAAGATTTTGTGTGATCGGGGCCTGAACATGCAGGAGGGTGAAAGGAGGGCAAGAAATAGAGTAAATTGGAGCGATGTGGTATACCGGGGTTGACGTGCTGTCAGTGGATTGAATCAGGGCATGTGAAGCGTCTGGGGTAAACCATGGAAAGCTGTGTAGGTATGTATATTTGCGTGTGTGGACGTATGTATATACATGTGTATGGGGGTGGGTTGGGCCATTTCTTTCGACTGTTTCCTTGCACTACCTCGCAAACACGGGAGACAGCGACAAAGCAAAAATATATATATATATATATATTTTTTTTTTTTTTTTTTTTTTTTATACTTTGTCGCTGTCTCCCGCGTTTGCGAGGTAGCGCAAGGACACAGACGAAAGAAATGGCCCAACCCCCCCCCCCATACACATGTACATACACACGTCCACACACGCAAATATACATACCTACACAGCTTTCCATGGTTTACCCCAGACGCTTCACATGCCTTGATTCAATCCACTGACAGCACGTCAACCCCTGTATACCACATGACTCCAATTCACTCTATTCCTTGCCCTCCTTTCACCCTCCTGCATGTTCAGGCCCCAATCACACAAAATCTTTTTCACTCCATCTTTCCACCTCCAATTTGGTCTCCCTCTTCTCCTCGTTCCCTCCACCTCCGACACATATATCCTCTTGGTCAATCTCTCCTCACTCATTCTCTCCATGTGCCCAAACCATTTCAAAACACCCTCTTCTGCTCTCTCAACCACGCTCTTTTTATTTCCACACATCTCTCTTACCCTTACGTTACTTACTCGATCAAACCACCTCACACCACACATTGTCCTCAAACATCTCATATATATATATATATATATATATATTCATTATACTTTGTCGCTGTCTCCCGCATTAACGAGGTAGCAAAAAGAAACAGACAAAAGAATGGCCCAACCCACTCACATAAACATGTGTATACATACACGTCCACACACAGCACATATACATATCTATTAATCTCAACGTATACATATATATACACACACAGATATATACATGTATACATAATTCATAGTCTGCCCTTATTCATTCCCGTCGCCACCCCGCCACACATGGAATGAAAACCCCCTCCCCCCCGCATGTGCATGAGGTAGCGCTAGGAAAAGACAACAAAGGCCACATTCATTCACACTTAGTCTAGCTGTCATGTATAAAGCACCGAAACCACAGCTCCCTTTCCACATCCAGGCCCCACAAAACTTTCCATGATTTACCTCAGACGCTTCACATGCCCTGGTTCAATCCATTCACAGCACATCGACCCCGGTATACCACATCGTTCCAATTCACTCTATTCCTTGCATGCCTTTCACCCTCCTGCATGTTCAGGCCCCGATCACTCAAAACCTTTTTCACTCCATCTTTCCACCTCCAATTTGGTCTCCCACTTCTCCTCATTCCCTCCACCTCTGACACATATATCCTCTTTGCCAATCTTTCCTCACTCATTCTCTCCATATATACATATTTTTTTTTTTTTTTTTTGCTTTGTCGCTGTCTCCCGCATTTGCGAGGCAGCGCAAGGAAACAGACGAAAGAAATGGCCCAACCCACCCCCATACACATGTACATACATACGTCCACACACGCAAATATACATACCTACACAGCTTTCCATGGTTTTCCCCAGACACTTCACATGCCCTGATTCAATCCACTGACAGCACGTCAACCCCGGTATACCACATCGCTCCAATTCACTTTATTCCTTGCCCTCCTTTCACCCTCCTGCATGTTCAGGCCCCGATCACACAAAATCTTTTTCACTCCATCTTTCCACCTCCAATTTGGTCTCCCTTTTCTCCTCGTTCCCTCCACCTCCGACACATATATCCTCTTGGTCAATCTTTCCTCACTCATTCTCTCCATGTGCCCAAACCATTTCAAAACACCTTCTTCTGCTCTCTCAACCACGCTCTTTTTATTTCCACACATCTCTCTTACCCTTACGTTACTTACTCGATCAAACCACCTCACACCACACATTGTCCTCAAACATCTCATTTCCAGCACATCCATCCTCCTGCGCACAACTCTATCCATAGCCCACGCCTCGCAACCATACAACATTGTTGGAACCACTATTCCTTCAAACATACCCATTTTTGCTTTCCGAGATAATGTTCTCTACTTCCACACATTCTTCAAGGCTCCCAGAATTTTCGCCCCCTCCCCCACCCTATGATCCACTTCCGCTTCCATGGTTCCATCCGCTGCCAGATCCACTCCCAGATATCTAAAACACTTTACTTCCTCCAGTTTTTCTCCATTCAAACTTACCTCCCAATTGACTTGAACCTCAACCCTACTGTACCTAATTACCTTGCTCTTATTCACATTTACTCTTAACTTTCTTCTTTCACACACTTTACCAAACTCAGTCACCAGCTTCTGCAGTTTCTCACATGAATCAGCCACCAGCGCTGTATCATCAGCGAACAACAACTGACTCACTTCCTAAGCTCTCTCATCCCCAACAGACTTCATACTTGCCCCTCTTTCCAAAACTCTTGCATTTACCTCCCTAACAACCCCATCCATAAACAAATTAAACAACCATGGAGACATCACACACCCCTGCCGCAAACCTACATTCACTGAGAACCAATCACTTTCCTCTCTCCCTACACGTACACATGCCTTACATCCTCGATAAAAACTTTTCACTGCTTCTAACAACTTGCCTCCCACACCATATATTCTTAATACCTTCCACAGAGCATCTCTATCAACTCTATCATATGCCTTCTCCAGATCCATAAATGCTACATACAAATCCATTTGCTTTTCTAAGTATTTCTCACATACATTCTTCAAAGCAAACACCTGATCCACACATCCTCTACCACTTCTGAAACCACACTGCTCTTCCCCAATCTCATGCTCTGTACATGCCTTCACCCTCTCAATCAATACCCTCCCATATAATTTACAAGGAATACTCAACAAACTTATACCTCTGTAATTTGAGCACTCACTCTTCTCCCCTTTGCCTTTGTACAATGGCACTATGCATGCATTCCGCCAATCCTCAGGCACCTCACCATGAGTCATACATACATTAAATAACCTTACCAACCAGTCAATAATACAGTCACCCCCTTTTTTAATAAATTACACTGCAATACCATGCAAACCTGCTGCCTTGCCGGCTTTCATCTTCCGCAAAGCTTTTACTACCTCTTCTCTGTTTACCAAATCATTTTCCCTAACCCTCTCACTTTATCTATATTCATTTATTCATTATATTTTGTCGTTGTCTCCCGCAATAGAGGGAGCACAAGGAAACAGACGAAAGAATGGCCCAACCCACCCACATACACATGTATATACATACACTTCCACACACACACACACATATACATACCTATACATTTCAATGTATACATATATGTACATACACATACATACATGTAAATACTTCATAACTGCTACCTTTATTCATTCCCATCGCCATCCCGCCATACATGAAATGACACCCCCCTTCCCCCATACAAACGCGAGGTAGCGCTACGAAAAGACAACAAAGGCCACAGTCGTTCACACTCAGTCTCTAGCTGTCATGTATAATGGACTGAAACCACAGCTCACTTTCCACAGCCAGGCCTCACAAAACTTTCCATGGTTTACCTCAGACACTTCATCTCCCCTATCCCTTGGGGACAGGGGAGAAAGAATTCTTCTCACGCATTCCCTGTGTGTCATAGAAGGCGACTAAAGGGGATGGGAACGGGGGGCTAGAAACCCTCCTCTCCTTGTACTTAAACTTTCTAAAAGGGGAAACAGAAGAAGGAGTCACATGGGGAGTGCTCATCCTCCTTAAAGGCTCAAATTGGGGTGTTTAAAGAACAGTGTTTTGAACCAGTGAGTGACCAGAAATATATAGAATCAGTAAGTCATGAGTAATCACTGGAGACATACCAAAAATACATAATCCAAAGGTACATGAATACCCAGCAAGTAAGTTGTAATGATCTAAGAAATTTACATGGAGTACAGGCATGTTCAAAAGAAGACAGGATTCATGGCTGAAGACAATCCCAGAAGAACCTAGAGTAGATAACTGTGCCAGAGAAGTAGCAGCTGAAAAATATATCAGAAGATGAGGTGAGGCAGTTGAGAGAAATGTCTTTTCATCAACATAAAAGCCAAATAATGAGTGCAACTGGAGGACATAACTTGAAATCAAATAAGGAACTTGCTACCATGGCAAAATCTCTTTATAGGTACCCGAGTGTTTCCTATTCCATCAGTCATCTTTATATTTTTGTCTAAAGCCCATGCCTCATATCCATACATCACTGACAGGACAATTATACCATCAAACACCCCCATTTTGCCTTTAAATATAGTGAATACTCTTTCCACACACTTCTCAACATGCCCAGGACCTTTCCCATCTTCACTTTGGCTCTCATGGTACCAATCACTGCCATATCCACTCCTAGGTATCTAAAACACTCTACTCCCTCCAAGTTCGTTCCATTCAAACTCACACTCCAAGTAATCTATCTCTCTTCACTGCTAATCCTAATAACCTTGCTTTGATTAAAATTTACTCTCAACTCTACATCACACACAACAGCCAGTGAGTAAATATTATCAAATGAGGGGCCTCTTCCAAACACAGTTCGGTTCTGGGACCACCCTTTTAGATCTATACTAAAGATTTGCTTGAAGGCATGGAATCTTACCTGAACAAGTTTAAAGATGATACAAAGGTTATGAAGGAAGTGAAAAGTGAGGAGACTTGCATAAGCTTACAAGGGGACCTAAACAAACTCTTAAGCTGGTGTGAAACCTGGATGATGAAATTCAACCTGAGAAAATCAAATGTAAAGTAATGAGGATGGGACAAAACAAAAGGGAGCCACAACATGATCATTACCTAGCAAGAAATTAGCTTCAGGGTTCTGTTTACAAGAAGGAAAGGGTAGTAGACATCATCCCTAACCTGTCAACAGAGTCCCATGTTAGGAGAGTAGTTAGGAGAGTAGTTAAGAACGCAAACTGTCTACTGGCAAATATCAGAATAGATTTCAAGTATATGGATACAGAAATATTTAACAAGCATTCAAGTTCTACATATGGCCAAAATTAGAATATGCTTCTCAGGTCAGATCACCAAACCCAAAAAAACATAAAGAGCTCACAGAGAAGTTCCAGAGAAAGGCAACAAAGATGGTACAGTAGTAAAGAATGCTAAACTACAGGGAAAGGCTGGAGGCTTTAAATTTATCCACCATGGAAGAAAGAAGACTTAGGGGTGACCTGACCACAATCTTTAGGTTTTTAAAAGAGATCGACGAAGTGGACAGTAGACATTTCTCTTGACAGATGTACAGATATAGCAACTAGAGAACATAATTGAAATTGCATAAAAAAATTGTAAATAGGGATGTAAAGAAACACTTCTACAATATAACAATAGCGGATGAATGGAACAGTGACTTGAGGACATAGTTAACACAAACAGCATACATTAACTTAAAGGCTATATGACAACAGCGAGTGTTCAAGAGACAAGGTCCCTTAAGTGTAAAAATGCTTCCCATACAGTACAAATGGGTAATTACAAATAGGTAATTACACAACTTGACAGAAATGTGATCCCAGAGAATTGTGTATAATAAACTACAAAGATGGAGTAGATCTATGACATCAGCCTGATGGTGGTTGTCAAATGGTTAAGAGAAGGTATGAATAATCAGCGAGCAGCTATGATCACCCTATGGTCATTTATAATGGATGAGTGCTTGTAGAACAGACAGAGGGCAAAAAGGCTTCTGTCACTGTGCCAAATACATTTACATACTGCATCTAACTAAAATCTAATTACAGCTGCTACTACACAGCACATTTCCCAAAGAATATCTGGGATTCACAACAAAGAACATTTTGAAGGCAACATTAATACTCCTGGGAGTAATGCAAAATAAATTAATCATATTGTACTGTCAGCCATGGTTTGTGGAACTAATGAGTGATTAACTGTTTTCAAATGTCTGATACATATGAAAAAGGTCTGATTTATTTTAATGATCAATTTCCTGCATACACCAGGGCACAGGCAGTGAAGTGGTAAGCTGACCTAACAGAGCTATTCTCAAGGTCCCCTGTGTTCAAGCTGGGAACAGGAATATTCTTTCAAGTAACCTGTTCTAATGCAGATTCTCTCAACTTCGGTATGATTTTGGCACGAATTTTCTTGATGACATTAGATGACACACGCTCTATTACAAAGTCAGTAGTCTTGCGGACTGATGATGGTTGGTTGTGGAAAAAGTTGTCCTCTAACTGCAACTGTTAAAAAGAAAAAGAAAAATACATAAAAAATGTATTCAAAGGCAAGGAATACACTCTCAATGAAAAATACGATAATATTAAGAACATGCAAAGATTTACATATCTTACACATAGTTTTTTATTTTCTATACCCTAATCGCTGCTTCCCGCGTCAGCAAGGTAGCGTCAGGAAACAGACGAAGATATGGCCCGTTCACTCACATATATATATATATAAATGCCCATACATGCACATAGAAAGGGTAGTTAGTGATGGGATGAAGAAGTAAGCTTTTAGTGAAAAAGAAAAGAGGCATTTGGAAGATACTTGCAGGGAGGCAGTGCAAATGACTGGGAGATGTACAAAAGAAAGAGGGATGAGGTCAAGAGAAAGGTGCAAGAGGTGAAAAAGAAGGCAAATGAGAGTTGGGGTGAGAGAGTATCATTAAATCTTAGAGGAAATAAAAAGAGGTTTTGGAAGGAAGTAAATAACATGTGTAAGACAAGAGAACAAATAAGAGCATCAGAAGGGGGATAATGGGGAGGTAATAACAAGTAGTGGTGAAGTGAAAAGGAGATGGAGTGAGTATTTTAAAGGTTTGTTGAATGTGTTTGATAATAGAGTGGCAGATATAGAGTGTTTTGGTCAAGGTGGTGAGAGGGTCAGGGAGAATGGTTTGCTTCACTAACAATACCCATTAGAAACACATTTCCAAACCCCCATTACTATCACTACCCAGAATAAGATTTCCCCCTTTCATGTCAGCCATTCTTGCAAACACTTCTCTACAAAGAGCACCCAGTCTCTTGTTGAACTTTAATTTCACAGTCAGAAAATTTAATACACTCTCAACAAGGAAGACATCAATGAAAACATCAAAAAGAAAAAAGGAAAGTAAATAAAATTCATTACAACATATTCTACCTGGAGTTGCATTTGTGAATGCATTGGAGATGTTTTATCAATTGCAGAGAGTGGAGTAATTTTGCGATAGCTGTTTGTGCTTTTGTTGGAACCCATACCCAGCCAGAAGTCATTCAATATGTTCTTCAGCTCACTTATGAATGGGCAACATATTGTGATCATCTACAAGCAAAGAGAATAATGCAATTAAGAATTTATCTAACTAAATACAAAACATTGAAAATTCTATCTCTCAATACACACATCCAAACAAAAAATTTTTGCAAGGATTTATAAAAATTGTACAGCATTCAGTCAATATCTGATTATACTAGGTTCCTCTAGCTCATGGGTTCTCAAACCATGAGGTGCAAAGGAGGCTCAAGTGGATCACAATATGACACTGAAAAATTACAGGTCAATTCCATAATAAGCTCACTTATTTGTGCTGTTGTGGAAAATGTTTGATATAAGTAATAGCTAATTCTGATTAATATCATGGGGGGTAATATTCTGTGGTGGATATGGCCAATGGAGTTTTCCAAAGATGTTTTATTAAGTTATTTATTCACTTCCGCAAAGCTTTTACTACCTCTTCTCTGTTTACCAACTCATTTTCCCTAACCCTCGCACTTTGCACACCACCTCGACCAAAACACCCTATATCTGCCACTCTATCATCAAACACATTCAACAAACCTTCAAAATACTCACTCCATCTCCTTCTCACATCACCACTACTTGTTATCACCTCCCCATTTGCGCCCTTCACTGAAGTTCCCATTTGCTCCCTTGTCTTACGCACTTTATTTACCTCCTTCCAGAACATCTTTTTATTCTCCCTAAAATTTAATGATACTCTCTCACCCCAACCCTCATTTGCCCTTTTTTTCACCTCTTGCACCTTTCTCTTGACCTCCTGTCTCTTTCTTTTATACGTCTCCCACTCAATTTCATTTTTTCCCTGCAAAAATCGTCCAAATGCCTCTCTCTTCTCTTTCACTAATACTCTTACTTCTTCATCCCACCACTCACTACCGGCAAGGCAGCAGGTTTGGATGGTATTGCAGTGGAATTTATTAAAAAAGGGGGTGACTGTATTGTTGACTGGTTGGTAAGGCTATTTAATGTATGTATGACTCATGGTGAGGTGCCTGAGGATTTACGGAATGCGTGCATAGTGCCATTGTACAAAGGCAAAGGGGATAAGAATGAGTGCTCAAATTACAGAGGTATAAGTTTGTTGAGTATTCCTGGCAAAATATATGGGAGGGTATTGATTGAGAGGGTGAAGGCATGTACAGAGCATCAGATTGGGGAAGAGCAGTGTGGTTTCAGAAGTGGTAGAGGATGTGTGGATCAGGTGTTTGCTTTGAAGAATGTATGTGAGAAATACTTAGAAAAGCAAATGGATTTGTATGTAGCATTTATGGATCTGGAGAAGGCATATGATAGAGTTGATAGATGCTCTGTGGAAGGTATTAAGAATATATGGTGTGGGAGGAAAGTTGTTAGAAGCAGTGAAAAGTTTTTATCGAGGATGTAAGGCATGTGTACGTGTAGGAAGAGAGGAAAGTGATTGGTTCTCAGTGAATGTAGGTTTGCGGCAGGGGTGTGTGATGTCTCCATGGTTGTTTAATTTGTTTATGGATGGGGTTGTTAGGGAGGTGAATGCAAGAGTTTTGGAAAGAGGGGCAAGTATGAAGTCTGTTGGGGATGAGAGAGCTTGGGAAGTGTCAGTTGTTGTTCGCTGATGATACAGCGCTGGTGGCTGATTCATGTGAGAAACTGCAGAAGCTGGTGACTGAGTTTGGTAAAGTGTGTGAAAGAAGAAAGTTAAGAGTAAATGTGAATAAGAGCAAGGTTATTAGGTACAGTAGGGTTGAGGGTCAATTCAATTGGGAGGTGAGTTTGAATGGAGAAAAACTGGAGGAAGTGAAGTGTTTTAGATATCTGGGAGTGGATCTGGCAGCGGATGGAACCATGGAAGCGGAAGTGGATCATAGGGTGGGGGAGGGGGCGAAAATTCTGGGAGCCTTGAAGAATGTGTGGAAGTCGAGAACATTATCTCGGAAAGCAAAAATGGGTATGTTTGAAGGAATAGTGGTTCCAACAATGTTGTATGGTTGCGAGGCGTGGACTATGGATAGAGTTGTGCGCAGGAGGATGGATGTGCTGGAAATGAGATGTTTGAGGACAATGTGTGGTGTGAGGTGGTTTGATCGAGTAAGTAACGTAAGGGTAAGAGAGATGTGTGGAAATAAAAAGAGCGTGGTTGAGAGAGCAGAAGAGGGTGTTTTGAAATGGTTTGGTCACATGGAGAGAATGAGTGAGGAAAGATTGACCAAGAGGATATATGTGTTGGAGGTGGAGGGAACGAGGAGAAGAGGGAGACCAAATTGGAGGTGGAAAGATGGAGTGAAAAAGATTTTGTGTGATCGGGGCCTGAACATGCAGGAGGGTGAAAGGAGGGCAAAGAATAGAGTGAATTGGAGCGATGTGGTATACCAGGGTTGACGTGCTGTCAGTGGATTGAATCAAGGCATGCGTATAGGGGTGGGTTGGGCCATTTCTTTCGTCTGTTTCCTTGCGCTACCTCGCAAACGCAGGAGACAGCGACAAAGCAAAAAAAAAAAAAAAAAAAAAAAAAAAAAAAAAAAAAAAAAATTATTCACTGTGTGATTATACAGGTGGGAGGCCAGTTGTAGATAAGAAGTTGATAAATATCTATATGGGGTGTGCTGGGATGATGTTTTTCTTCTTGAAAACAGATTCCATTAGAGAATATTCGAGAATCATGCCGAAGGGAGTTTATCAAAATACTAACCCACTGACTGCAGTTATGTCATCTTTGGGAAATTCCATCTAAACCAGTTGACTGCAAATAAGTATCTCATACATGGAATTTTATTCTTAAAAAGTCTGCATGTGGCTGTAATGGTGTTCATTGCTCAGACTTTTTTGGCATCTCAGAGGGTACTTCCACACATTGGTCCAATTTTTTCTGCTCATGAGGCCTGTAACCATCACAATGCCAAAGGACATGGTACAATTTTGCCTCAAACGAGCCATATAAGAAAACCCAAATCACTACATGGACATTTTAGATATGTTCGACTCAGATTTGGAAGGGAGATTCGGTAGGAACATTAAGAAGGAGCCTCTGGAAACACTGCTACAGTTTCCCCTCTGCCAGTGGCCTGTTAAGGGTAAGGTACTAAAGGCTAAGAAGCAGCACTGGAGTTCACTCATTAAGGAGACTCTTTTATAGTGGCCATACCCGTGAGGGAATTTCCATAGGAATAAGAGGTGCAGTGGTAAAGCAAGAAAAGGAATGTAATTTTCACAAAGATGTGGAAGAAAAAAGGCAGGAAGAAGAAAAGAATGATGCTGCCACCAGTAAGGATGAAAATGATCCCATTCCCAGCATGAAGAGGAGAGGTGCTTCGTCACGGACAATTTGCCTCATGAAGGAATTTAGGCATAAGAGGTGCTCGTTCTGTCACTGAGGAGTTCTGTTGAGCTGGACTATTTCTTACAGTATTTTCATAGTGATAAGTTGGATTTGACAGTTACTGAAACTATCAGTATTATCGTTTTGTGAGGGAAACACAGCCAACATATGTAAGCAATGAGTGTCCAAGCTCATTGACACTACACAAGAAGAAAAGTATACAGTTTTGTGTATATTAATGACGATGACCTATAGCAAGAAACAATAAAAAAATATTTGACCACTGATGAGATATTTGAGCTGACTTTCATCACGAACATCATGCTCCAGGATTGTTTTCATTAACTTCTTAGGCTCCTTCATTTTATGGACAACAAGCAGCAGACAATTAACAACAAAATGTAAAAATTTAGATGAGTGCTACATGATCATGTCATCTCAAGATTTATGCATGGATGAGTCTCTCATGACGTGAAAAGGGAGATGGGATTCAAGCTGTACAGCCCCTCAGAATGCTAAATACATTTGAAGAGAATATTCTTGTGTTTTGTGATGCAAAAGTGACAAAATGCATAATCTAATACAAAATTGACTAAAATATTTGCAATGAGAAATTAAGATCAAATGTTTGAAACATACCATACAAAAAGTAGTTACTGAAAATATAACAGTGTAGTATGCAGATATATAAATACATACAGGTGCTCCCCAACTTACAATGGGGTTATGTTCTGATGAACCCTTCGTTATTTGAAAATATCACGAAAATACATCTAATACATTTAATTCTGTACATCTAATACACCAAACATCATAGCTTAGCCTAGCATACCTTATCTTAAACCATCTCAGAAAACTTATAGTTCTCATCCACAATCATCATATGCAGCTCTTCCTTAAATGCTTCAGCACCTTCAGCATCAGCACTTAATGTCTCACTGCTAACCTTTACATTATGAAAATCATGACTCCTTTTGAAGCATTGTAACCATCCATGACTTGCTGTAAACATCTGCTTATATGCAGGATCATCAGCACACAGTTTTAACATATCAAAAAGACTTCTTGCCTTAGCCTTGATCATCAATAGGCTAAGCAGTCTGCACTTCTGTATCTGGTCTTCATCCACGTGAAAAGTAATTTTTCTATATCTTCAATTGGCCCAGCTCTTTTCTTCATGATGATGGTGGATTCAACCAAAGCTGATGATTTCACTGCATCACAGATTCACTTCTTATCCTTTTAAGATGGTTGACAGCATCGACTGTGAAAGTCCTAATTCAGGTTTGTCATGTGCCTGCAGTTGCCTTGATTTTGACCATTTAATGATAGTGTGAGAGCTTACATAGAGGATGGGATTAAGAACAACATCAACGCAAGATCTGCTTTCATCTGCTGGTCATGTCAGGCTGCATAGATCACTGTGAATGGGTGCAGGCAGCAAGACAAGTGATCCAATCAGAGAGCGACACTCCAAGGCATCCGATCAGGTGACCATCACTTGCTGGGGGATACAGTCCCACCAAATGCTGGAATTAGTATCTCCTGAGGAAGACCATTGAATGGTCGAAACACATGTAAATCTTAGCTCTAACCCACTTGTTTCCATACCATCCTGTTTTCAACATTTGCTATGATGGATAATACATACATCTTGGGGATGGGACCCAAGTTTAAACTCAAAATCCATTTATGTTTCATATAAAACTTATAACCTGAATGTAATGTATACAGTATTTTCAATAATTTTGTCCATGAAACAAAGTTTGTGTAACACTGAACCATCAGGAATCTGTGGCTGTTTGGCACCAACTTCTTTCCTGACTCTGAATTCATATGCTACTGATAATCAATCATATTCTTACATATATTCACACAGAGCAGAGAATAAGCAAAAAAACAGCAAGAAATGCATGTTGGTCTTGCAGTGATGATCATTTGTAATTGGCGCCAACAGAGCGTCAGAGCCCAGCATGGGCAAGTGACGTCTGGTGTGGATTTTTCCACTTGTAATGTCATGACCATGTTCAAAAAGTTTCAGACTTTCGGCCATTTCAGATTCTGAATTAGAGATGTATGTATGTATGTATGTATGTATGGATCAGAGTGAAGTGCCTGAGGATTGGTGGAATGTATGCATAGTGCCATTGTACAAAGGCAAAGGGGATAAAGGTGAGTGTTCAAATTACAGAGGTATAAGTTTGTTGAGTATTCCTGGGAAATTGTATGGGAAGGCATTGACTGAGAGGGTGAAGGCATGTACAGAGTGTTGGATTGGGGAAGAGCAGTGTGGTTTTAAAAGTGGTAGAGGATGTGTGGATCAGGTGTTTGCTTTGAAGAATGTATGTGAGAAATATTTAGAAAAACAGATGGATTTGTATGTAGCATTTATGGATCTGGAGAAGGCATATAGATAGAGATGCTTTGTGGAAGATATTATGAACATATGGTGTGGAAGGTAAGCTACTAGAAGCAGTGAAAAGTTTTTACCAAGGATCTAAGGTATGTGTTCGAGTAGCAAGAGAGGAGAGTGATTGGTTCCCAGAAGGTCAGTCTGTGGCAGGGGTGTGTGATGTCCCCATGGTTTCTTAATTTGTTAATGGATGGGTGGTTAGGGAGGTAAGTGCCAGAGACTTGGAGAGAATGGTGAATATGCAGTCCGTTGGGGATGAGAGGGCCTGGGAAGTGAGTCAGTTGTTCACTGATGATACAACTCTAGTGGCTGATTCAAGTGAGAAACTACAGAAGTTGATGAATGACTTTGGAAAAGTATGTGAAAGGAGAAAGTTGAGAGTAAATAAGAATAAGAGCAAGATTATTTGGCTCCGCATGGTCGACAAACAAGTTAATTAGGATGTAAGTTTAAATGGAGAAAAATTGGAGGAAGTGAAGTGTTTTAGATATCTGGGAGTGGACTTACCAGTGAATGGAACCATGGAAGTAGAAGCAAGTCATAGGAAGGGGGAGGGAGCAAAGGTTCTAGGAGAGATGAAGAATGTGTGGAGAGAGAATGTTACCTCGGAGAGAGAAAATGGGTATGCTTCAAGGAATAGTAGTTCCAATAGCAGTTCCAACAATATCATATGGTTGCAAAGGCATGGGATATAGACAGAGTTGTATGGAGGAGATTGGATGTGTTGGAAATGAAATTTTTAAGGACAGTATGTCATGTGAGGTGGTTCAATTGAGTAAGTAATGAAAGGGCAAGAGAGATGTAGGGCAATAAAAAAGAGTGTGGTTGAGATAGCAGTAGAGGTTGTGTTGTAATGGTTTGGACATATGGAGAGAATGATTGAGGAAAGGTTGACAAAGAGGATATGTGTCAGGGGTAGATGGAACAAGGAGAAGTGGGAGATCAAATTGGAGGTCTGTGTCTGTGTGTCTGTGTCTGTGTGTGTGTCTGTGTATGTGTATGTGTGTGTGTGTGTGTGTGTGTGATGCTGTTCCCTGTTGAGCAGTGTGGCACTGGGAATGGATGAAGGAAAGCAAATATGAATATGAACATGTGTATATATGTATATGGTTGTGTATGTGTATGTATATGTGTATATGTTGATATGTATATGCATATGTACGTATACAAGTTTGTATGAGCATGTATGTATATACTCACTCCATCTCCTCACTTCTTTACTACCTGTAATTAACCCCCCCAACCGATGTTCCCATTTGTTCTCTTGTCTTATGCACATTATTTACCTCCTTCTAAAACCTCTTTTTTTTTTTCTAAAATTTAATGACACTCTCACACCAACTCTCATCTGCCCTCTTTTTCCACCCTTGCACCTTCCTCTTGACCTCCTGCCACTTTCTTTTATACATCTCCCTCTCACCTGCACTCCTTCCTTGCACGTATCATCCAAACACCTCTCTTTTCTCTTTCACTAACAACTTTACTTCTTCATCCCACAACTCACTACCCTCTCTAAATCTGCCCATGTCCCACCTTTCTCACACCACATGCATCTTTTGCACATGCCCTAAATATATCCCATTTCTTACCCACTCTCATGTCATTTGCTCTCACCTTTTGCCATTCTACAGTCAATCTCTCCTGGTACTTCCTCACACAAGTCTACTTTCCAAGCTCACTTACTTTCACCACTCTCTTCACCCCAACACTATCTCTTTATTTTTGAAATCTACAAATCTTCACCTTTGCCTCCACAAGACAGTGATGAGACATCCCTCCAGCTGCCCCTCTCAGCATATTAACATCCAAAAGTCTCTCTTTTACACACCTATCAATTAACACATCATCCAATAATGCCCTTTGACCATCTCTCCTACTCACATATGTATACTTATGTATATCTCTTTTTAAACCAAGTATTCCCAATCACCAGTCTTTTTTCAACACACAAGTCCATACGCTCCATCATTTCCGTTCACAACAATGAATACCCCGCGTACACCAATTGTACCCTCAACTACCACATTACTCAACTTCGCATCTAGATCATCCATCACTAATACACGGTCACTTGCACCAAAGCTGCTGATACACTCACTCAGGTGCTCCCAAAACACTTGCCTCTCATGATCTTTCTTCTCAGGACTAGGTACATAGGCACCAATGATAACCCATCTCTCTCCATCCGCTTTCACTTTTACCCACATCAATCATCAATCTAGAATTTACTTTCTTACACTCTATCACACACTCCCACAACTCCTCCTTCAGGAGTCATTTTGGTATCTATCTCACACCTTAAATGGTCCAGTCATTGTTTTCTTGTTTTATGATTTGTTCATGTACGTAAATAGTATCTTAGGATTCCTTTTCCTTTTCTCTATTACTTTTTCTGCATCAATTTCTCTCTTTTCTACGGGATTTCAGTATTTCTACATCTGCACTCTTTACTCTCTAATTCTCTTACTCTTGTTTCTTTCACTGTTATCCTCTTTTTCTTTTTCCATTACTTTCTGCTATTCACCTAAAGTTTCCTGTCCTTAATTACTTTCCATTTTGTATTTTTCTTTTTTTTTGGTAACTCTTCAATGATCACTTGGCCTAATCTCCCAATATATTTTTGTGTTCGTCATTAGGTCACTGTCTGTGAAGACCTCATTCCATTTTTGCTTAACATTTTCTCAATGATGTTTTTCCAGTCTGATTTGTCTCTGTGAAAATTTTATACTACTCAACCCACTATTGCTATGTCACATTCACAACCATTCATTTCCGTTTTATATGCTGTAGTGATTTTTTTCACACCTGATCGTCATGTTCTGTGTTGGCAAAGAAGTGTCAGGAACAGATGAAGAAAGGCCACATCCACTCACATCCATTCTCAAGCTGTTATGCATAATGCAATGATTACATTGATGTCTATATTGTAATCTGAAAGAACTGAATTATTTACCTCTATCTGAAAACAGTGCCATGTTATTTGCAAAAATAAGATCTATTGTGCTTCTCCTTCTTAAAAATTCTTTTTGGTGCCTCAGATTTTAGACACAATTCTGGGTACACTCACATAACTGAATAAGAATATGACCTTCATTTCCTTCAAGCAGGTATAGATTTTGAGATAATGCACTTATCAATAAATGTACATCTCATGAGCATAGATAGTTCTAAGTGGAGCTTAGAATGTGTGCTTCTACACAATGGCAACTTATATGGATCAATCCCAATTGGTCACTCAACTAAGATGACTGAATAGCAGGAAACAGTCGCCCTGGTCTTACAGAAGATATCATACCATGATCACCAATGGCTAATGTGTGTGGATCTTAAGATGGTGACTTTTAATCCTGGGTCAGCAGAATGGATACACCATGTATCCCTGCTTTATCTGTCTCTGGGATAGTAGAGCTAAGGATGAGCACTGGGTAAGAAAACAATGGCCTCTGAGGGAAAACATTGAGGTTGGAGAAAAGAAAGTAATCGCAGAACCCTTAGCTGACAGAGATAAGATCATTTTACCACCAATACTCATCAAACCAGGTTTACTGAAACAGTTTGTGAAGGCTTTGAACAAAGAAGGGGACTGCTTTGACTATATATGCAGAAAATTTCCAGCGCTGAGCATGGAGAAGCTGAAGGCAGGTACTTTTGATGGGCCACAAATCAGGGAACTCATGAAAGACCAACATTTCCAAGATTAAATAAACAATGCTGAGGCAGATGCATGGTCTTCATTCACTCTGGTTGTAAGGAATTTTCTTGAGAACCATAAAACAGATAACTACTCTGAATTAGTGGAGAACATGCTCTTTTCTTTCCATCAAATTGGCTGTAAAATGAGCATCAAAGTGCACTACCTCCACAGCCACTTGGACTGTTTCCCAGATAACCTTGGTGATTTAAATGAGGAAAAGGGTGAACAATTCCATCAAGATTTAAGAACCAAGGAAAAACAATACCCAGGACACTGGGATACCCATATGATGGCAGATTACTACTGGACCATTCAACTTGATTGTCCTAGGGCAGCCCACTACAAGAAGTCTTTGAAATGCTGCTTTCATGAGATGTTTGAGGAAATGAACATTGTATCATTGATATACAACTTTCTAGAGCTTGTTTCATCATTATCTGATCCTTTTAACAAACTTGTATTATACTTAATTGCTGTTTCCCACATCAGAGAGGAAGCACCAGGAAACAGACAAAGAATGGCCCATCCTCTCATATACACAAACACACACACACATATATATTTATCTAGTCTATTCATCATACTTGTCGTTGTCTCCCGCGTTAGCGAGGTAGCGCAAGGAAGCAGACGAAAGAATAGCCCAACCCACCCAAATACATATGCATATACATAATGCCCACACATTCCCATATACATACCTATATGTTTCAATGTATACATACATATACATACACATGCACATATTCATACATGCTGCTTTCACCCATTCCCACCGCCACCCTGCCACACATGAAATGGCACCCCTCTCCCACCGCGTGCACGCGAGGTAGCGCTAGGAAAAGACAACAAAGGCAACTTTGCCTCACACTCAATCTCTAGCTGTCATGTGTAATGCACCAAAACCACAACTCCCTTTCCATACCCAGGCCCAACAAAACTTTCCATCATTTACCCCAGACACTTCACATGCCCTGGTTCAATCCATTGACAGCACATCGACTCCGGTATGCCACATCGTTCCAATTCACTCTATTCCTTGCACGTCTTTCAATCTCCTGTATGTTCAGGCCCCGATCGCTCAAAATCTTTTTCACTCCATCCTTCCACCTCCATTTGATCTCTGACTTCTCCTCCTTCCCTCCACCTCTGACACATATAACCTCTTTGTCAATCTTTCCTCACTCATTCTCTCTATATGACCAAACCATTTCAATAAACCCCCTTCTGCTCTCTCAGCCACACTCTTTTTATTACCACACATCTCTCTTACCCTTTCATTACTTATTCGATCAAACCACCTCACACCACATATTGTCGTCAAACATCTCGTTTCCAACAAATCCATCCTCCTCCACACAACCCTATCTACAGCCCATGCCTCACAACCATATCACATTGTTGGAACCACTATTGGTTCAAACATACCCATTTTTGCTCTGCGAGATAACATTCTCAACTTCCACACATTCTTCAATGCTACAAGAACCTTCACCCCCTCCCCCACCCTGTGACTCACTTTCACTTCCATGGCTCCATCCACTGCCAAATCCACTCCCAGGTATCTAAGACACTTCATTTCCTCCAGTTTTTCTCCATTCAGACTTACCTCCCAATTGACTTGTCCCACAAGCCTACTGTACTGAATAATATTGCTCTTATTCACATTTACTCTCAGCTTTCTTCTTTCACACACTTCAACAAACTCAGTAACCAGCTTCTGCAGTTTCTCACACGAATCAGCCACCAGTGCTGTATCATCAGCGAACAACAACTGACTCACTTCCCAAGCTCTCTCATCCACAACAGACTGCATACTTGCCCCTCTTTCCAAAACTCTTGCAGTCACCTCCCTAACAACCCCATCCATAAACAAATTAAACAACCATGGAGACATAACGCACCCCTGCTGCAAACCAACATTCACTGAGAACCAATCACTTTCCTCTCTTCCTACACGTACACATGCCTTACATCCTTAATAAAAACTTTTCACTGCTTCTAACAACTTACCTCCCGCACCATATATTCTTAATACCTTCCACAGAGTATCTCTATCAACTCTATCATGTGCCTTCTCCAGATCCATAAATGCTACATACAAATCCATTTGCTTTTCTAAGTAATTCTCATACATTTTTCAAAGCAAACACCTGATCCACACATCCTCTACCACTTCTGAAACCACACTGCTCTTCCCCAATCTCATGCTCTGTACATGCCTTCACCCTCTCAATCAATACCCCCCCATATAATTTACCACGAATACTCAACAAACTTATACCTCTGTAATTTGAGCACTCACTCTTATCCCCTTTGCCTTTGTACAATGGCACTATGCACGCATTCCGCCAGTACTCAGGCACCTCACCATGAGTCATACATACATTAAATAACCTTACCAACCAGTCAACAATACAGTCATCCCCTTTTAAATAAATTCCATTGCAATACCATCCAAACCCGCTGCCTTGCCGGCTTTCATCTTCCACAAAGCATTTACTACCTCTTCTCTGCTTACCAAATCATTCTCTCTAACCCTCTCACTTTGCACACCATCTTGATCAAAACACCCTATATCTGCCACTCTATCATCAAACACATTCAACAAACCTTCAAAATACTCACTCCATCTCATCACATCACCACTACTTGTTATCACCTCCCCATTAGCCCCCTTCACTCATGTTCCCATTTGTTACCTTAAGCACTTTATCTACCTCCTTCCAAAACATCTTTTTATTCTCCCTAAAATATAATGATACTCTCTCACCCTAACTCTCATTTGCCCTCTTTTTCACCTATTGCACCTTTCTCTTGACCTCCTGCCTCTTTCTTTTATAGATCTCCCACTCATCTGCATTATTTCCCTGTAAAAATCATCCAAATGCCTCTCTCTTCTCTTTCACTAAAATCTTACTTCTTCATCCCACAACTCACTACCCTTTCTAATCTGCCCACCTCCCATGCTTCTCATGCCACAAGCATCTTTTGCACAAGCCATCACTGCTTCCCTAAATACATCCCATTCCTCCCCCACTCCCCTTACCTCCTTTGTTCTCACCTTTTTCCATTCTGTACTCAGTCTCTCCTGGTACTTCCTCACACAAGTCTCCTTCCCAAGCTCACTTACTCTCACCACTCTCTTCACCCCAACATTCTCTCTTCTTTTCTGAAAACCCCAACAAATCTTCACCTTCGCTTCCACAAGATAATGATCAGACATCCCTCCAGTTGCACCTCACAGCACATTAACATCCAAAAGTCTCTCTTTCACACACCTATCAATTAACACGTAATCCAATAACGCTCTTGGGCCATCTATCCTACTTACATATTTTTTTTTTTTCCCGCTGTCTCCCACGTTTGCGAGGTAGCGCAAGGAAACAGACGAAAGAAATGGCCCAACCCACCCCCATACACATGTATATACATACGTCCACACACGCAAATATACATACCTACAAAGCTTTCCATGGTTTACCCCAGACGCTTCACATGCCCTGATTCAATCCACTGACAGCACCTCAACCCCGGTATACCACATCAATCCAATTCACTCTATTCCTTGCCCTCCTTTCACCCTCCTGCATGTTCAGGCCCCAATCACACAAAATCTTTTTCACTCCATCTTTCCACCTCCAATTTGGTCTCCCACTTCTCCTCGTTCCCTCCACCTCCGACACATATATCCTCTTGGTCAATCTTTCCTCACTCATTCTCTCCATGTGCCCAAACCATTTCAAAACACCCTCTTCTGCTCTCTCAACCACGCTCTTTTTATTTCCACACATCTCTCTTACCCTTACGTTACTTACTCGATCAAACCACCTCACACCACACATTGTCCTCAAACATCTCATTTCCAGCACATCCATCCTCCTGCGCACAACTCTATCCATAGCCCACGCCTCGCAACCATACAACATTGTTGGAACCACAATTCCTTCAAACATACCCATTTTTGCTTTCCGAGATAATGTTCTCGACTTCCACACATTCTTCAAGGCTCCCAGGATTTTCGCCCCCTCCCCCACCCTATGATCCACTTCCACTTCCATGGTTCCATCCACTGCCAGATCCACTCCCAGATATCTAAAACACTTTACTTCCTCCAGTTTTTCTCCATTCAAACTTACCTCCCAATTGACTTGACCCTCAACCCTACTGTACCTAATAACCTTGCTCTTATTCACATTTACTCTTTAACTTTCTTCTTTCACACACTTTACCAAACTCAGTCACTAGCTTCTGCAGTTTCTCACATGAATCAGCCACCAGCGCTGTATCATCAGCGAACAACAACTGACTCACTTCCTAAGCTCTCTCATCCCCAACAGACTTCATACTTGCCCCTCTTTCCAAAACTCTTGCATTCACCTCCCTAACAACCCCATCCATATGTATACTTATGTATATCTCTCTTTTTAAAACAGGTATTCCCAATCACCAGTCCTTTTTCAGCACATAAATCTGCAAGCTCCTCACCATTTCCATTTACAACACTGAACACCCCATGTACACCAATTATTCCCTCAACTGCCACATTACTCACCTTTGTATTCAAATCACCCATCACTATAACCCGGTCTCGTGCATCAAAACTACTAACACACTCATTCAGCTGCTCCCAAAACACTTGCCTCTCATGATCTTTCTTTTCATGCCCAGGTGCATAGGCACCAATAATCACCCATCTCTCTATATCCACTTTCAGTTTTACCTATATCAATCTAGAGTTTACTTTCTTACACTCTATCACATACAATCACCACTTCTGTTTCAGAAGTAGTGCTACTCCTTCTCTTGCTCTTGTCCTCTCACTAACCCCTGACTTTACTCCCAAGACATTCCCAAACCACTCTTCCCCTTTACCTTTGAGCATCGTTTCACTCCAAGCCAAAACATCCAGGTTCCTTTTCTTAAACATACTACCTATCTCTCCTTTTTTCTCATCTTGGTTACATCCACACACATTTAGACACCCCAATCTGAGCCTTCGAGGAGGATGAGCACTCTACGCGTGACTCCTTGTTCTTTTTTTTTTTTTTTTTTTTTTTTTTTTGCTGTCTCCCGCGTTTGCGAGGTAGCGCAAGGAAACAGACGAAAGAAATGGCCCAACCCACCCCCATACACATGTATATACATACGTCCACACACGTAAATATACATACCTACACAGCTTTCCATGGTTTACCCCAGACGCTTCACATGCCTTGATTCAATCCACTGACAGCACGTCAACCCCGGTATACCACATCGCTCCAATTCACTCTATTCCTTGCCCTCCTTTCACCCTCCTGCATGTTCAGGCCCCGATCACACAAAATCTTTTTCACTCCATCTTTCCACCTCCAATTTGGTCTCCCTCTTCTCCTCATTCCCTCCACCTCCGACACATATATCCTCTTGGTCAATCTTTCCTCACTCATTCTCTCCATGTGACCAAACCATTTCAAAACACCCTCTTCTGCTCTCTCAACCACGCTCTTTTTATTTCCACACATCTCTCTTACCCTTACGTTACTTACTCGATCAAACCACCTCACACCACACATGGTCCTCAAACATCTCATTTCCAGCACATCCATCCTCCTGCGCACAACTCTATCCATAGTCCACGCCTTGCAACCATACAACATTGTTGGAACCACTATTCCTTCAAACATACCCATTTTTGCTTTCCGAGATAATGTTCTCAACTTCGACACATTCTTCAAGGCTCCCAGAATTTTCGCCCCCTCCCCCACCCTATGATCCACTTCCGCTTCCATGTTTCCATCCACTGCCAGATCCACTCCCAGATATCTAAAACACTTCACTTCCTCCAGTTTTTCTCCATTCAAACTCACCTCCCAATTGACTTGACCCTCAACCCTACTGTACCTAATAACCTTGCTCTTATTCACATTTACTCTTAACTTTCTTCTTTCACACACTTTACCAAACTCAGTCACCAGCTTCTGCAGTTTCTCACATGAATCAGCCACCAGCGCTGTATCATCAGCGAACAACAACTGACTCACTTCCCAAGCTCTCTCATCCCCAACAGACTTCATACTTGCCCCTCTTTCCAAAACTCTTGCATTCACCTCCCTAACAACCCCATCCATAAACAAATTAAACAACCATGGAGACATCACACACCCCTGCCGCAAACCTACATTCACTAAGAACCAATCACTTTCCTCTCTTCCTACACGTACACATGCCTTACATCCTCGATAAAAACTTTTCACTGCTTCTAACAACTTGCCTCCCACACCATATATTCTTAATACCTTCCACAGAGCATCTCTATCAACTCTATCATATGCCTTCTCCAGATCCATAAATGCTACATACAAATCCATTTGCTTTTCTAAGTATTTCTCACATACATTCTTCAAAGCAAACTCCTTGTTCTGTTTCCCCATTTAGAAAGGAGGGGAGGGTTTCTAGGCCCCCGCTCCCAATTGACTTCTGCACCTTCTACAACACGTAATTTAATCATTTTCTTCTTTTTTCTTTCAAACTATTCGCCATTTCCCGCGTTAGCAAGGTAGCGTTAAGAACAGAGGACTGGGCCTTTGATGGAATATCCTCACCTGGCCCCCTTCTCTGTTCCTTCTTTTGGAAAATTAAAAAAAAGAAAAAAAAAATGAGAGGGGAGGATTTCCAGCCCCCCTGCTCCCTTCCCTTTTAGTCGCCTTCTACGACACGCAGGGAATACGTGGGAAGTATTCTTTCTCCCATATCCCCAGATTAGGTTAGGTTAGGTTAGGTTAGGTTAGGTTAGGTTAGGTTATCAAAAAGGCAACATTAATGATTTGTAGTCATTAATCTTTGTGCCCGATTGGTTGTATGTACAGCAATTAGGGGTATATCATATCTCGATAACCAGAGCTGACAGTGAAAAACAGATGGAATATTTAGAATCAGTGACCAAATTTACCTAAAAAAAGGGCCTAATATTTCAGGCACCAAATTCTGTGTAACCCTAATTCAACTGCACAAAGCTAAATGAATCACATAAACTAAATAGTCTTCTGTGCTGCTTTCTTTCATTTGCAGATCCAGAGAGGCATGTCGTAATAAGAAGTGTATGGTTGACATCTAAAATTGTTTGGGCATATGGAGTTAATGAGTTAGGAGAAGAGATGAAGAGAATGTGTAGAAATGGTTTGGACAAATGGAGAGAATGAATCAGGGAAAATTGACAAAGAGGATATATGTGTAAGTGGAGGGGAAACCAGAATGGGGAGCCCAAACTGGATATGGAAAGATGGAGTGAACATGTTGTAGAGTGAAAGGCAAGCATGGGATAGGGTGAACTGGAGTGATGTGGTATACACTGGGCGATGTACTATCAATAAACTGAACCAGAGAATATGCAGCAGACAGAAGAAACCATGGAAAGGTATGTGGGGCCTGATTGTGGATACAGGACTGTAGTTTTGGTGCATTTCAGCTGACAGCTAAAGAATGGATGTGAGCAAATGAGGCCTTTTTTTCTGGCACTACCTAACTAAGGCAAGTAATGACGAACAGGTATGAAAAAAAAAAAAGTTACAATCTGTGTTGGTATCTCTATAAACACAAAGCACTGATAAAAATGTCCACAGGTCTTAACTACAATGGTAAAATGTTTCTAACTGATTTCATCTAATATTCTTACCTGGCAACATACAGTAACTTAAATACTGCTATAAGTGTCATGATAACGGTGAGGTACTGTCTTGTGTGCAGGGCTACAGGATCAACCATACTGAGGTACTCCACTACCCAAGTCACCCCGACCACCAACTGACCAGTGAGTGCACACTGCTGTAATGCAGCACACAGGTTCAAAGGGGGACACACCTAAAAAGAAGAATCAATAATATGTGAATAAAACCATAAAACTACATGGAACCTTCAATTTATGAAAGAGTGATATCTCAATGATGGGTTTGCGTCAAGAAGAAAATAAATTAGTTAACACTAATATACAACAATGTCTACATGTTCCATGTGGACTTCCTGCTCTTCTCCACATATTTTGCATACAGTGTCCATAAAAAAAACAAGTAAAAAAATGTAAAACAGAATTTAAGTGTTTCAAAATCCACAAAGGGCAAATAGCAGATCTCTCTAGCACATGATCATTCACTAGCAAGCAGCAGTATCCACCAAGCCATGGAGTCCAAATCTCTTGACAGTCTGATAGTGATATAACCAGCATTCTTACATTGCACTACAACCTCCTCAAACTCCCTACAACTACGAGCAGAAACTGCACAATATGCTCCCTAATCAGGGCAATAGTAGTGGTAGGTTTTTTAATACACACAAACACTTGAGGTGTGCTTGGGTTTTGGTTTTTTGAACAATTTGAGAGCCCCACTGCCTCTGGGGATGACTGTGCTGAAGTTGCCTTCTGCCAATGACCTGTCAAGGGCAAGGCACAAGGGCTTGGGTTTTGGTTTTTTGAACAATTTGAGAGCCCCACCGCCTCTGGGGATGACTGTGCTGAAGTTGCCCTCTGCCAATGGCGAGGCACAAAAGGCTAAGAAGCATTAATGGAGTCTACCATTTATGCTGGAGAGTAAAAGGGATGAGTGATTCAAGGTAAAAACTCTGAATGTATATGGGATGACTGGTGAGAGTAAAAGGAGGGAGCTTGTGAAGAAATTCAAAAGATACAATTTGGATGTGCTGGGGACTAGGGAACCCCATATCCTTGGGCAGATGTAATGTTATGAAAATGGAAGTGATGAATGCAAGTTATTGGAGGGTGTGGAAGAAGTGGTATAAAGTGGTGTGGATGGACATGATTGAAAACTATCAAAGAAAAGGGAAAGAAGGATGTGCAGTTGTGCTATCACCAAGAGTATGGAAGGGTTTTAGAGAGCATGGATGGAATGGATCAAGAATAGCATGAGTGGAAGGAAAACTGGAAGTAAGAAGTATGCATGGGTATGTGTATAGGCACTTGTGAATATGAAGACTGTGCAAGGATGAAATGAAGTGTTTCTGGAGAAATATGAATAAATGAATATGAGAAGGAAAGAAAGGTGGTTGTAACAAGAGATAAGAATGCAAAGGTGGAATGTGATGAAACTGGTGAGATTGTCAGTAAATGGGGAGTGCATAGAGTAAATGAGAATGGAAGTTATCTTGTGGATGTCTGTGCTAAGAAGGGTTCACTCCTTGCAAACACCTTATATCAGCAAAAAATGATCCATAGGTATACATGGATGAGAAATGATGGAAAAGAAAAGCAAAATGCTTTTACTGACTATGTGGCAGTGGATGAAAAGGCAAGAAAGGCTGTGCTAAATGCTAGAGTTGTGAGAAGACTCTACAGAGTCTGACCATTTTGCAGTTTTTGTGGGGGGTTAGGATCAGGGAGAAATAGAGGTATGGTGTAAGGAAGAATGGAGAGGTAAATGAGTTGGGAAGTGAGTAGATAAAACAGAAAATGCAAGGAGTATGAAAGGAGGGTGACCAAAAGTTTAGATGGAAGTGCAGTAAAAGAAGAAATGCAGTCATGTGTGAATGAGATATATAAAATGTTTAGAGAGACTATTAACAGTCCTAGAATCAGTAGTTGGATACAACATTGTGCAATACATGAATAAAAAGGGAAATACATGATGGATGAATGAGCTTAGAAATGCTGTGGAAGAGAAGAAAAAGGCATATGGTAGACTGCTCGAAAGGAGTGTAACAAAGTTCAGCAAAAGAGGAGGGAAGAGTATAAGAAGTGTAAGTGGAATGTTAAGCTAATGCAAAAAAGCAAAAGAAAGAGCAGATCATTATTTTGGAAGAAAGTTGATTGAAAAGTTTAGAGAAAGTATGAAACTGTACTGAAAAAAGGTGAAAACGGAAAAGGTAGATGTAAGAGTGGAAATACTAATGTGAAAAGTAAGGAAGAGGAGTTGCTGAATCAAAAGAATGAAGTGAAAATGGAAAACGTACTTGAAGAACTGATGAATGTGGGAAAAAGGGAGGCAGCATTTGTCATATGCATGGTTATGGAGGATAGAAAGAAGAGGATACAATGAAAGGGCAAAAAAAGGCAACTGGAGTAAATGAGATTAATGCTGAAATGTTTAAGTGAGAAGGAGAAAGTGTGACTGAGTGGATGCATTTGATATGAAATTTAGCATGGAAACAGAGGGTTGTGCTTGAGGAATGGGTGAAAGCTAGTACTGTTCTTTTATCTACAGGAAAAGGTGCTAAGGATGCATGTAGCAAATATAAGGGATTGAGTATTTTGAAGGATTGTTAAAGGTGTTTGATGATAAAGTGGCAGATGTAGGGCGTTCAGGTCTGGGTGGTATGCAAAATGAGAGAGTCAGGAAGAGTGGTTTAGGGAAAAAAGAAGAGGTGGTGAAATCTTTGTGGAATCTGAAATCTGGCAAGGAGGCAGGATTGCACAGTACTGCACTTGAATTTATTAAGAAAGGGGGTGACTGTCTTGTTGATTGGTTGGTAATGATATTCAATGTATGTATAGATCATGGTGAAGTGCCTGAGGATTGCAGAAATGCATGTTTAGTGCCACTATATAAAAGCAAAAGGGATAAAGGTGAGTGTTCAAATGACAGATGAATAAGTTTGCTGAGTATACCTGGAGATTCATATAGGAGGGTATTGAATGAGAGGGTGAAGGCATGTACATACAGAGCATTAGATTGGGGAGGTGCAGTGTGGTTTTAGGAGTGGTAAAGGATGTGTGAGTCAGGTGCTTGCTTTGAAGAATGTGTTTGAGAAATACTTTGAGAAACAGATGAAAGTGTATGTGGCATTTATGGATCTGGAAAAGGCATATGATAAGAGCCGATATAGATGCTTTGTGGAAGATATTAAGACATATGGTGTAGGAGGTAAGCTGCTAGAAGCAGTGAGAAGTTTTTATCAATGATGTAAGGCATGTGTACGAGCAGGAGGGGAGGAGAGTGACTGGTTCCCATAGGTCCGTCTGCAGCAGGGGTGTGTGATGTTACTATGGTTGTTCAACTTGTTTATGGATGGGGTTTTGAGGGAGGTGACTGCCTGCATAAGTCTTGGAGAAAGGGGTGAGTATGCAGTCTGTTGGGGATGACAGGGCCTGGGAAGTGAGACAGTTGTTGTTCACTGATAATACAGCACCAGTGGATGATTTGAGTGAGAAACTGCAAAAGCTGGTGATGAAGTTTGAAAGACTGTGTGAAAGGGGAAAGATGAGAGTGAATGTGAATAAAAGCAAGGTTATTAGGTTCAGTAGGGTTGAGGGATGAGTTGGCTGGGATGTAAGTTTGTATGGAGAAAAACTGAAGGAAGTGAAGTGTTTTAGATATCTAGGAGTGGACTTGGCAGAGAATGGAACTACGGAACAGAAGCGAGTCGTGTGTGTGTGTGTGTGTGTGTGTGTGTGTGTGTGTGTGTGTGTGTGTGTGTGTGTGTGTGTCTGTCTGTCTGTCTGTCTGTGTCTGTCTGTGTCTGTCTGTGTGTCTGTCTGTGTGTCTGTCTGTGTGTCTGTGTGTGTGTCTGCGTGTGTGTCTGTGTCTGTGTGTGTATGTGTGTGTATGTGTGTGTATGTGTATGTATGTGTGTGTATGTGTATGTATGTGTGTCTGTGTATGTGTCTGTGTGTGTGTCTGTGTGTGTGTCTGTGTGTGTGTCTGGGTGTGTATGTGTGTATGTGTGTCTGTGTGTGTATGTGTGTCTGTGTGTGTGTATGTGTGTCTGTGTGTGTGTCTGTGTGTCTGTGTGTGTGTGTGTGTGTGTGTGTGTGTGTGTGTATGTGTGTGTGTGTGTGTATGTGTGTGTGTATGTGTGTATGTGTGTGTGTGTGTCTGTGTGTGTCTGTGCATGTATGTGTGTCTATGTGTATGTGTGTCTATGTGTATGTGTGTCTATGTGTATGTGTGTGTGTGTGTGTGTGTGTGTGTGTGTGTGTGGTTTGTAAGTCATAAAGAATGTGTGGAAAGAGAAAACATTATATTAGAACAAAAATGGGTACGTTTGAAGGAATAGTAATTCTAACAATATTATGCAGTAGCTAGGCATGGGCTATATATAGGGTTGTGTGGAGGACGCTTGATGTGTTGGAAATGAGATGTTTGAGGACAATATGTGGTGTGAGGTGGTTTGATCAAATAAGTAATGAAAGGGTAAGAGAGATGTGTGGTAATAAAAAGAGTGTGACAGAGAGCAGAAGAGGGTGCGTTGAAATGGTTTGGACATATGAAAAGAAGGAGTGAGGAGAGATGAGCAAAGAGGATATGTGTCAGAAAAGGAGGGAACAAGGAGAAGCAGAAGACCAAACTGAAGGTGGAAGTATGGAGTGAAAAAGATTTTGAGCAATTGGAGTCTGAACATGCAGGAGGGCAAAAAGCATGCACAGAAGAGAGTGAACTGGAACAATGTGGTATACTGGGGTTGACGTGCCTTCAATGGACTAGACCAGGGCATGCCAAACATCTGGGGTGAACCATGGAAAGGTCTGCGGGGCCTAGATGTGAATAGAGAGCTGGTGTATCACACATGAGAGCTAGAGAAGGGATGTGGCCTTTCTTCACACATTTCCTGAACCTATCTCACTAACGCAAGGAGTGGTAATGCTGTTTCCTCCAAGGCGGGGTGGCACCGGGAATGGATAGAGGCAAGCAAGTATGAATGTGTACATGTGTATATATGTGTACGTATGCAAGAGGTCATAGTGGTGTGCATGATCTAGTATAGGCATATAAGCACGAGGAAAATGAAACACATAAAGTTCCCAAAATTTATACCTTAGCCTAAGTACACAAAGAATCCTTGTCAAGTTATTTACGGGAAATGTTCACCACAAAGGTAGTTGATATAGCAAGATCATTTTGTAATTTGGAAGAGTACAGTAAATCATAAATCATCTAATGATGAAGTGAACATTTGTAAGGGGGTAGTGCACGAAAGTTTGTCAAAACCAACTGCTCCAAACTGTCCAAAAAGATTAATCACTGCTATCATCAATTTGAAGAAAGATAATGAACTATAAATATCTAAAGCAGATAGACAAACACAGTTGTGATTATGGACAAAGTTAATTATTTCTCAAAAATGAATGATCTTTAATGTGATGATACAACATACTTCAAACTCACTAGAAATCCCCTAGAAGCTGTTAATTCTCACTTTGATAATGAAAAGAAGTTGTTGTTATAATGTAATGATTCTCTCATCAAAAGATTTTCATCACTGTCCCCTTCACTGCCATATACGTAATGACCTATCAAAACACATAAGCCAAACTTTCCAGCGAGACCTACAGTGAGTTCAGTGGGCACTACTTCGCTACTGCAGGACATGGCAATCAAGAATAATAAGTCTGTTAAGTGTACCAGGAACTAGGAAAAGTGCTGATAGATCGAGTGATGATAGTAACTGGAATCCAGAACAACTAAGGTGCAAGTGGACTTCAGAAAAGGTAGGGGATGTATGGGTCATATTTCTATGGTGAAAATGACTGTGAAAAGCAAAAGTAAGAAGTTGTATACAGCATTTATGGATCTGGAGAACTGGAGAAAACATGACGAAGAAGCAGTATGCAGCTTTTATAGATCTGGAGGAAGCATATGACAGAGTTGAGTGGGATGCTTTATCTGATGTGTTAAGGATATGTGAGGTAGGGGGACAACTGTTGGATGGCATGAGAGCCTTCTATAAAGTAGCAATTGCATGTGTAACAGTGCATGGATAGTTGTGTGAAAGTGTTGGTATAAATGCTGGTGTAAGGCAATGTTGTGTGATGAGAAAGGTGTAAGTAAAACTAGAGAAAGGGAGCTAGAGATGGAGGTGGTGGTGAGGCATGGTGGCTGGTGTATGATACTGTGGTGCTTGCTGAGAATGGAGAGGAGTCGCAGAAGGTTGTAACTGTGCCCTATGTTATGTGTAAGCACAGGCAATTGTAGGTAACAGCAAGTAAAAGTAAAGTCATGGTGCCTGAGAGGAAACAGAATGAAAGTATATATTTTGCAAAACCAATAGTGGAAAAGAAGAAAGTGTACTAAGTCGTGTTACTGATGTGGAATGGGAGAAAGACTGGAAGTGAGATAATTTAAGTATCTAGGAGCTATTTTGGGTAAGTTTGCCGAGTTGGAAGGAGAGATAAGGGAGAGAGCAGTACAGGGTAGAGGAGTCACTGGGTCTCTTAATAGACTGGTGAAAGGGTGTAAGTATAAAGATGAAGAAAGTTTTAAGGACAATATAATCCTCCCAACCCTGGCCTATGCAGCCGATAAAAGGACATGGAATGAGTTACAGAGATCAAGAATCGATGCTGTAGAAATGAGCTATTTGAGAGGAGCACGTGGTATGTCTAGAGGGAGTGAAAAAAGAAAAGAGGGTGTGTATGAAAGATATGGTATGGCAGGGAATTCAAAGGGAAAGGAAAGTGGAGTAGTAGAGTGGGTAAAACCTAATACTTTGGGGTGGTTTAGGAATATGCAAAGAATGCAAGATGGGGAATTTACAGGAAGTGTATGATACTACAATCAAAGGGGTTGCTCCAAGAGAAAGACCATCTGTAACACAGGGAATAGAATGGAAGAGCACTGGAGGGAGAGAAATGGTGGAAGAAAGCATGGAATGGTGTATGAGAGGGAGGCATGCAAGGAGAGGAATACATGGAGACTTTTGCCATGGCCAACCCCTAGATGGGAGTCCCCAGAGGAAACAGGCATCAAAGATGCATTTAGATAATTAGCAGCAGCTTCGTAGTCAGCACTGGTGGATTGCTTCTGATGTTGAATGAATTTATCGAGCCATGCTTTACTTGCTTGAAATGGCTGTGGCTCAGCTACATTGTATATTTACATAGATGCTCATAAATCTTCAGAGTTTAAAGCTGAGCTGAAGGTTACTACAGGTGTTTCCTTCCTTTCCTCATGCTCTATGCATAATGAGTATTTTTTTCAACTTCATCATGAGTGGATTTCTAACCCTTGTGGTTACCTTGGCAGACAGTGGAGTAGAGTGAACCATAGCACTTTCAATTTTCTTTGCATTCTTCTATATGTTGCAGATTGTAGATTCACCGAAGATGTAAGCAGACCCAAGTGCTGATGCTTCCTTACCAGCATCAGTGCATCACAAGATTTCTAGCTTCATTCCTAAGGGCAGAGAGGTTCTCTTCCATTTAACTGCTGGTTCTGGGATAGAAGATAATGTTCCTTGACGTTTGGATGGCATGTTAACAAACACAAACACAGTGGGTTGCAGGAAAATAATAGGAGTAGGTTTAACCAAATCATACAAGTAGAACAGATCTACAAAAACAGTAGTAACTGAGAGACTGGCCCATCGGCAGGAACTTAGCATACTCTACCCAGGAGCCAAGCTTACTCCATGCACCAACCCTCACAGAAGTTTTGACACACTATCTACTGCACATCCAGAACAATAGCAATTTTTGACTACATGCAAAGAGGGACTGGTGGATGCAAATTCCTTGCATATTAGCAAAATCACATACTGTGATCTTACGTAAAGCAAGGAATAGAGAGAACTGGAACAATGTGGCATACCAGGGTCAACATGCTGTCAATGGACTGGATCAGGGCATGTGAGGCATCTGGGGTAAACCATGGAAAGATCTGTGGGCCTTGAATGTGGACAGGGAGCTGCTGTTTTGGTGCATTACACATTACAGCTAGAGACTGAGTGTGAACGAATATGGCATTTTCTACCTTTTTCCTGGTGCTACCTCGCTGAAGCAGAGGGAAGCGATGCTATATCCTGTGGAGTAGGGTAGTGCCAGGAATGGATGAAGGCTAGCAAGTATGAATATTAACATGTGTATATACATGAGTATATGTCTATGAAAGTTTACAATAAATATTATAACAACATTATACTTAATTGCTGTTTCCCGCATCAGCAAGGTAGCAACGCGAAACAGATGAGGAAAGGCTTATCCACTTTCATACACATACATACAAATAAACGCCCATAAATGTAAAAATACAAAAAATTATTTATTTATTATATTTAACCGCCATCTCCCACGTTAGCGAGGTAGTGCAAGGAAACAGGCGAGGAATGGCCCAACCCACCCATATACACATGTATATACATAAACGCCCACACATGTACACTTACAACATATACATTTCAACGTATACATAAATATACATTTTTTTTTTTTTTTTTTTTTTTTTTTTATACTTTGTCGCTGTCTCCCGCGTTTGCGAGGTAGCGCAAGGAAACAGACGAAAGAAATGGCCCAACCCCCCCCCCCATACACATGTACATACACACGTCCACACACGCAAATATACATACCTACACAGCTTTCCATGGTTTACCCCAGACGCTTCACATGCCTTGCTTCAATCCACTGACAGCACGTCAACCCCTGTATACCACATGACTCCAATTCACTCTATTACTTGCCCTCCTTTCACCCTCCTGCATGTTCAGGCCCCGATCACACAAAATCTTTTTCACTCCATCTTTCCACCTCCAATTTGGTCTCCCTCTTCTCCTCGTTCCCTCCACCTCCGACACATATATCCTCTTGGTCAATCTCTCCTCACTCATTCTCTCCATGTGCCCAAACCATTTCAAAACACCCTCTTCTGCTCTCTCAACCACGCTCTTTTTATTTCCACACATCTCTCTTACCCTTACGTTACTTACTCGATCAAACCACCTCACACCACACATTGTCCTCAAACATCTCATTTCCAGCACATCCATCCTCCTGCGCACATCTCTATCCATAGCCCACGCCTCGCAACCATACAGCATTGTTGGAACCACTATTCCCTCAAACATACCCATTTTTGCTTTCCGAGATAATGTTCTCGACTTCCACACATTTTTCAAGGCTCCCAAAATTTTCGCCCCCTCCCCCACCCTATGATCCACTTCCGCTTCCATGGTTCCATCCGCTGACAGATCCACTCCCAGATATCTAAAACACTTCACTTCCTCCAGTTTTTCTCCATTCAAACTCACCTCCCAATTGACTTGACCCTCACCCCTACTGTACCTAATAACCTTGCTCTTATTCACATTTACTCTCAACTTTCTTCTTCCACACACTTTACCAAACTCAGTCACCAGCTTCTGCAGTTTCTCACATGAATCAGCCACCAGCGCTGTATCATCAGCGAACAACAATTGACTCACTTCCCAAGCTCTCTCATCCCCAACAGACTTCATACTTGCCCCTCTTTCCAGGACTCTTGCATTTACCTCCCTTACAACCCCATCCATAAACAAATTAAACAACCATGGAGACATCACACACCCCTGCCGCAAACCTACATTCACTGAGAACCAATCACTTTCCTCTCTTCCTACACGTACACATGCCTTACATCCTCGATAAAAACTTTTCACTGCTTCTAACAACTTGCCTCCCACACCATATATTCTTAATACCTTCCACAGAGCATCTCTATCAACTCTATCATATGCCTTCTCCAGATCCATAAATGCTACATACAAATCCATTTGCTTTTCTAAGTATTTCTCACATACATTCTTCAAAGCAAACACCTGATCCACACATCCTCTACCACTTCTGAAACCGCACTGCTCTTCCCCAATCTGATGCTCTGTACATGCCTTCACCCTCTCAATCAATACCCTCCCATATAATTTACCAGGAATACTCAACAAACTTATACCTCTGTAATTTGAGCACTCACTCTTATCCCCTTTGCCTTTGTACAATGGCACTATGCACGCATTCCGCCAATCCTCAGGCACCTCACCATGAGTCATACATACATTAAATAACCTTACCAACCAGTCAACAATACAGTCACCCCCTTTCTTAATAAATTCCACTGCAATACCATCCAAACCTGCTGCCTTGCCGGCTTTCATCTTCCGCAAAGCTTTTACTACCTCTTCTCTGTTTACCAAATCATTTTCCCTAACCCTCTCACTTTGCACACCACCTCGACCAAAACACCCTATATCTGCCACTCTGTCATCAGACACATTCAACAAACCTTCAAAATACTCATTCCATCTCCTTCTCACATCACCGCTACTTGTTATCACCTCCCCATTTACGCCCTTCACTGAAGTTCCCATTTGCTCCCTTGTCTTACGCACCCTATTTACCTCCTTCCAGAACATCTTTTTATTCTCCCTAAAATTTACTGATAGTCTCTCACCCCAACTCTCATTTGCCCTTTTTTTCACCTCTTGCACCTTTCTCTTGACCTCCTGCCTCTTTCTTTTATACTTCTCCCACTCAATTGCATTTTTTCCCTGCAAAAATCGTCCAAATGCCTCTCTCTTCTCTTTCACTAATACTCTTACTTCTTCATCCCACCACTCACTACCCTTTCTAAACAGCCCACCTCCCACTCTTCTCATGCCACAAGCATCTTTTGCGCAATCCATCACTGATTCCCTAAATACATCCCATTCCTCCCCGACTCCCCTTACTTCCATTGTTCTCACCTTTTTCCATTCTGTACACAGTCTCTCCTGGTACTTCCCCACACAGGTCTCCTTCCCAAGCTCACTTACTCTCACCACCTTCTTCACCCCAACATTCACTCCTCTTTTCTGAAAACCCATACTAATCTTCACCTTAGCCTCCACAAGATAATGATCAGACATCCCTCCAGTTGCACCTCTCAGCACATTAACATCCAAAAGTCTCTCTTTCGCACGCCTGTCAATTAACACGTAATCCAATAACGCTCTCTGGCCATCTCTCCTACTTACATAAGTATACTTATGTATATCTCGCTTTTTAAACCAGGTATTCCCAATCATCAGTCCTTTTTCAGCACATAAATCTACAAGCTCTTCACCATTTCCATTTACAACACTGAACACCCCATGCATACCAATTATTCCCTCAACTGCCACATTACTCACCTTTGCATTCAAATCACCCATCACTATAACCCGGTCTCGTGCATCAAAACCGCTAACACATTCATTTAGCTGCTCCCAAAACACTTGCCTCTCATGATCTTTCTTCTCATGCCCAGGTGCATATGCACCAATAATCACCCACCTCTCTCCATCAACTTTCAATTTTACCCATATTAATCGAGAATTTACTTACTTACATTCTATCACATACTCCCACAACTCCTGTTTCAGGAGTATTGCTACTCCTTCCCTTGCTCTTGTCCTCTCACTAACCCCTGACTTCACTCCCCAGACATTTCCAAACCACTCTTCCCCTTTACCCTTGAGCTTCGTTTCACTCAGAGCCAAAACATCCAGGTTCCTTTCCTCAAACATACTACCTATCTCTCCTTTTTTCACATCTTGGTTACATCCACACACATTTAGGCACCCCACTCTGAGCCTTCGAGGAGGATGATCACTCCCCGCGTGACTCCTTCTTCTGTTTCCCATTTTAGAAAGTTAATACAAGGAGGGGAGGATTTCCGGCCCCCCGCTCCCGTCCCCTCTAGTCGCTTTCTACGACACGCGAGGAATACGTGGGAAGTATTCTTTCACCCCTATCCCCAGGGATAATATACATATATACATACATATACACACACACACACACACACACACATATGCACATACACACACACACACACACATACATATATATACATATGAAAAATGTAAGAACAATTTAGAAATATACATACAAAGAAATAAATATACATACAAAGAAATAAATATACATACAAAGACATAAACATATATACACATGTACATATCCATACTTGCCGCCTTCGTCCACTCCTGTCGCCAAACCGCCACACGATATAGCATCCTGCCCCCCACTCCAGCGAATCAGTGCCAGGAACAGACAAAAAAGACCACAATCGTTCACACTTAGTCTCTAACTGTCACGTGTAATGCAATGAAACCACAGCTCCCTTTCCACATCCAGGCCCCACAAAGCTTTCCATGGTTTACTGCACCCGCTTCACATGACCTGGTTCAATCCATTGACAGCACATCGACCCCGGTATACCACATCATTCCATTTCACTCTATTCCTTGCATGCCTTTCACCCTCCTGTATGTTCAGGCCCTGATCACTCAAAATCTTTTTCACTCCATCCTTCCACCTTCAACTTGGTCTCTGACTTCTCCATCCCTCCACCTCTGCCATATATATTATCTTTGTCAATCTTTCCTCACTCATTCTAAGTGTCCAAACCATTTCAACACACTCTCTCCTGCTCTCTCAACCACACTCTTTTTATTGCCACACATCTCTCTTACCCTTTTCTTACTTCCTCGATCAAACCACCTCACACTACATACTGTCCTCAAACATTTCATTTCCAACACATCCACCCTCCTCTGAACAACCCTATCTATAACCCATGCCTTGCAACCATACAATATTGTTGGAACCACTTTTCCCTCAAACTTACCCATTTCTGCTCTCTGAGATAGCATTCTCACCTTCCACACATTCTTCAACGCTCCCAGAACCTTCGCCCCCTCCCCCATCATGTGACTCACTACCAGTTCCATGGTTCCAACCACTGCTAAATCCACTCCCAGACATCTAAAACACTTTACTTCCTCCAGCTTTTCACCATTCAAACTTACCTCCCAATTAACATGTCCCTCAACCCTACTGAACCTAATAACCTTAATCTTATTCACATTTACTCTCAACTTTCACACACTTTACCAAACTCGGTCGCCAAGTTATGCAGTTTCTGACCCGAATCAGCCACCAGCGCTGTATCATCAGTGAAATGACTCACTTCCCAAGCCCTGTCATACACAACATACTGCATACCTGCCCCTCTTTCCAAAACTCTTGCATTCAACTCCCTAACCACCCCATCCATAAACAAATTAAACTACCATGGACACATAATGCAGCTCTGCTGCAAACCGACATTCCCTGAGAACCAATCACTTTCCTCTCTTCCTACTCATATACATGCCTTACATCCTTGGTAAAATCTTTTCAAAGCTTCTAACAACTTACCTCCCACACCATATACTCTTAATATCTTCCACACAACATCTCTATCAACCCTGTGATATGCCCTCTCCAGATCCACAAATGCTACATAGAAATCCATCTGTTTTTCTAAGCATTTCTCACATGCATTCTTGAAAGCAAACACCTGATCCACACATCCTCTACCACTTCTGAAACCACACTGCTCTTCCTCAATCTGATGTTCTGTACATGCCCTTACCCTCTCAATCAATCATTTATTCATTTATATTCATTTATTTTGCTTTGTCGCTGTCTCCCGCATTAGCGAGGTAGCGCAAGGAAACAAACAACTTCAACATATACATATATATACACACACAGAGACATATACATACATACACATGTACACAATTCATACTCTCTGCCTTTATTCATTCCCATCGCCACCTCGCTGTACATGAAATATCAACACCCTCCCCCCTCATGTAGCTCTAGGAAAAGACAACAAAGGCCGCATTCGTTCACACTCAGTCTCTAGCTGTCATGTAATAATGCACTGAATCAATCAAAGCCCTCTCAATCAATACCCTCCCATAAAATCTCCCAGGAATACTCAACAAACTTAGTGCTCTGTAATTTGAACACTCACCTTTATCCCCTTTTGCCTTTGTACCATGGCACTATGCATGCATTCCGTCAATCCTCAGGCACTTCACCATGAGTCATACATACAATGAATATCCTTACCAACCAGTCAACGATACAGTCACCCTCTTTTTTAGTAAATTCCACTGAAATACCATCCAAACCTGCCACCTTGCCGGATTTCATCTTCCATAAAGCTTTCACTACCTTTTATCTGTTTACCAAACCATTCTCCCTAACCCTCTCACTTAGTACACCACCTCGACCAAAACTCTCTATATCTGCTACTCTATCATCAAACACATTCAACAAACCTTCAAAATACTAGCTCCATCTTCCTCTCCCTTCACCACTACTTGTCATTACCTGCCCATTAGCACCCTTCACCGATGTTCCCATTTGTTCTCTTCTCTTATGCACATTATTTAACTCCTTCCAAAACATCTTTTTATCCTCCCTAAAATATGATGATACTCTCTCACCTCTTTTTCACCTCTAGTACCTTTCTCTTGACCTTTTGCCTCTTTCTTTTGTACATCTCCCACTCATTTTCACTATTTCCCTGCAAAAATCGTCCAAACGCCTCTCTATTCCCTTTCACTGACAATCTTACTTCTTCATCCCATCAATCACAACCCATTCTTATCTGCCCACCTTCCACCTTGCTCATGCCACAAGCATCTTTTGCTCAAGCCATCACTGCTTCCCTAAATACATCCCATTCTTCACCCATTCCCCTTATGTCATTTGCTCTCACCCTTTGCCGTTCTGCACTCAATCTCTCCAGGTACTTCCTGACACAAGTATTGTTTCCAAGCTCACTTACTCTCACCACGCTCTTCACCCCAACATTCTCTCTTCTTTTCTGAAAACCTTTACAAATCTTCACCTTCACCTCCACAAGATAATGATCAGACATTCCTCCAGTTGCCCCTATCAGCACATTAACATCCAAAAGTCTCTCTTTCATGCGCCTATCAATTAATACACAATCCAATGACACTCTCTGGCAATCTCTCCTACTTATGTAGGTTCTTTATTCCATTCATTATACTTAGTCGCTGTCTCCTGCATTAGCGAGGCAGTGCAAAGAAACAGACAAAAGAATGGCACAACCCACCCACATACACATGTATATACATTAACGCCCACAAACGCACATATACATACCTATACATTTCAACGTATACATACATATACATACACAGACATATACATATATACACATGTACATATTCATACTTGCTGTCTTCATCCATTCCTGTCACCACCCTGCCACACATGAAATGGCACACCCCCTCCTCCGCATGAGGTACCACTAGGGAAAGACAACAAAGGCCACACTTGTTCACATGCAGTCTCTAGCTGTCATGTGTTATGCATCGAAACCACAGCTCCCTTTCCACATCCAGGCCCCACAAAACTTTCCATGGTTTACCCCAGACGCTTCATATGCCATGGTTCAATCCATTGACAGCAAGACAACCCCGGTATACCACATCCTTCCAATTCACTCTATTCACCTATTCCTTTCACCCTCCTGTATGTTCTGGCCCCGATCACTCAAAATCTTTTTCACTCCATACTTCCACCTTCAATTTGGTCTCCCACTTCTCGTTCCCTCCACCGCTAACACATATATCCTCTTTGTCAACCTTTCCTCACTCATTCTATCCATGTGACCAAACCATTTCAATACATCCTCTTCTGCTCTCAACACTCGTTTTATTACCAAACATCTCTCTTACCCTTTCAATACTTACTCGATCAAACCACCTCACACCACATATTGTCCTCAAACATTTCATTTCCAACACATCCACCCTCCTCTGCACAACCCTGTCTATAGCCCATGCCTCAACCATATAACATTGTTGGAACCACAATCCCTTCAAACATACCCATTTTTGCTCTCCAAGATAACGTTCCTGCCTTCCACACACTCTTCAATGCTCCCAGAACCTTCACCCCCTCCCCTACCCTGTGACTCATTTCAGCTTCCATGGTTCCATCCACTGCTAAATCCACTCCCAGATATTCAAAACAGCTTCACTTCCTCCAATTTTTCTCCATTCAAACTTACCTCCCAATTTACTTGTCCCTCAACCCTACTAAACCTAAAATCCTTGCTCTTATTCGCATTTACTCTCAGCTTTCTTCTTTCACACACTCTACCAAACTCAGTCACCAACTTCTGTAGTTTCTCACTCGAACAGCCACCAGTGCTGTATCATCAGCAAACAACAACTAACTCACTTCCCAAGCACTCTCATCCACAACACACTGCATACTTGCCTATTTCTCCAAAACTCTTGCATTCACCTCCCTAACCACCCCATCCATAAACAAATTAAACAACCATGGAGACATCACACACCCCTGCCGCAAACCAACATTTCCTAAGAAACAATCACTTTCCTATCTTCCTACTTGTACAAATGCCTTACATCCTTGATAAAAACTTTTCACTGCTTCTAGTAACTTACCTCCCACACCATACACTCTTAATACTTTCCACAGAGCATAACTATCAACTCTATCATATGCCTTCTCCAGATCCATGAATGCTACATACAAATCCATCTGTTTTTCTGTGTATTTCTCACATACATTCTTCAAAGCAAACACCTGATCCATACATCCTCAACCACTTCTAATACCACACTGATCTTTCCTAATCTGATGCTCTGTACATGCCTTTACCCTCTCAATCAATACCCTCACATATAATTTCCCAGGAATACTCAACAAACATACCTCTGTAATTTGAACACCCACCTTTATCCCCCATGCCTTTGTACAATGGCACTATGCATGCATTCCGCCAATTCTCAGGCACTTCACCATAAGCTGTACATACACTGAATATCCTTACCAACCAGTCAACAACACAGTCACCCTCCTTTTCAATAAATTCCACTGCAATACCATCCAAACCCACCGCCTTGCCAGCTTTCATCTTCCGCAAAGCTTTCACTACCTCTTCTCTGTTTACTAAGTTTGTTGAGTATTCCTGGGAAATTATATGGGAGGGTATTGATTGACAGGGTAAAAACATGTACAGAGCATCAGACTGGGGAAAAGAAGTGTGGTTTCAGAAGTGGTAGAGGATGTGTGGTTTCAAAAGTGGTAGAGGATGTGTTTTTTCAGAAGTGGTAGAGGATGTGTGGTTTCAGAAGTGGTAGAGGATGTGTGGATCAGGTGTTTGCTTTGAAGAATATATGTGAGAAATTCTTAGAAAAACAGATGGATTTCTATGTAGCATTTATGGATCTATCACATTTTCCTACAACTCCTTCAGGAGGAGTGCTACTCCTTCCTTTGCTCTTATCCTCTCACCAACCCCTGACTTTACTCCCAAAACCTTACCAACCCACTCTTCCTCTTTACCCTTGAGCTCTGTTTCACTCATAGCCAAAACATCCATGTTCCTTTTCTCAAACATACTTCCCATCTCTCCTTTTTTTTCATCTTGGTTTCATCCACTCACATTCAGACACCCCAATCTGAGCCTTGAAGGAGGATGAGCACTTTCCGCATGACTCCTTCTTCTGTTTTCCCTTTAAGAAAGTTAAATACAAGGAGGAGAGGGCATCCAGTCCCCCTCTCCCGCCCCATTTAGAGGCCTTCTATGACATGCAGGGAATATGTGGGAAGTATTCTTTCTCCCCTATCCCCAAGGACAAAATAATAATAACAATATCAATGATATCCCTAGGGATAGGGGAGAAAGAATACTTCCCACACATTCAGTGTGTGTCGTAGAAGGCGACTAAAGGGGACGGGAGAGGGGGGCTAGAAACCCTCCTTCCTTGTATTTCAACTTTGTAAAAGGGGAAACAGAAGAAGGAGTCATGCGGGGAATGCTCATCCTCCTCAAAGGCTCATATTGGGGTGTCTAAATGTGCGTGGATGTAACCAAGATGAGAAAAAAGGAGAGATAGGTAGTATGTATGAGGAAAGGAACCTGGATAATTTTGGCTCTGAGTGAAACGAAGCTCAAGGGTAAAGGGGAAGAGTGGTTTGGGAATGTCTTGGGAGTAAAATCAGGGGTTTGTGAGAGGACAAGAGCAAAGGAAAGAGTAGCACTCCAGAAGCAGGCATTGTTGCAGTATGTGATAGATTGTAAGAAAGGAAATTCTAGATTGATATAGGTAAAACTGAAAGTGGATATAGAGAGATGGGTGAAAATTGGTGCCTATGCACCTGGTCATGAGAACAAAGATCATGAAGAGCAAGTGTTCTGGGAGCAGCTGAGTGAGTGTGTTAGCAGCTTTGATGCACAAGACCAGGTTATAGCGATGGGTAATTTGTATGCAAAGGTTAGTAATGTGGCAGTTGAGGGTATAAATGGTGTACATGGAATGTTCAGTGTTGTAAAATGGTGAAGAGCTTGTAGATTTGTGTACTGAAAAAGGACGGCTGATTGGGAATACCTGGTTTAAAAAGAGAGATATACATAAGTATACATGTGAAAGTAGGAGAGATGACCAGAGAGTGTTATTGGATTATGTGTTAATTGATAGGTATGTGAAAGAGAGACTTCTGGATGTTAATGTGCTGAGGGATGTCTGATCATTATCATCTGGAGGCGAAGGTGACGATATGTAGAGGTTTTCAAAAAAGAAGCATGTTCAGGCCCCGATCGCTCAAAATCTTTTTCACTCCATCTTTCCACCTCCAATTTGGTCTCCCACTTCTGCTCATTCCCTCCACCTCCAACACATATATCCTCTTGGTCAATCTTTCCTCACTCATTCTCTCCATGTGACCAAACCATTTCAAAATGCCCTCTTCTGCACTCTCAACCACACTCTTTTTATTACCACACATCTCTCTTACCCTTACATTACTTACTCGATCAAACCACCTCACACCACATATCGTCATGAAACATCTCATTTCCAGCACATCCACCCTCCTCCGCACAACTCTACCTATAGGCCACGCCTCACAACCATATAACATTGTTGGATCCACTATTCCTTCAAACATACCCATTTTTGCTTTCCGAGATAATGTTCTCGACTTCCACATATTCTTCAAGGCTCCCAGAACTTTCGGCCCCTTCCCCATCCTATGATTCACTTCCACTTCCATGGTTCCATCCGCTGCCAGATCCACTCCCAGATATCTAAAACATTTCACTTCCTCCAGTTTTTCTCCATTCAAACTTACCTCCCAGTTGACTTGTCCCTCAACCCTACTATACCTAATAACCTTGCTCTTATTCACATTTACTCTCAGCTTTCTTCTTTCACACACTTTACCACACTCAGTCACAAGCTTCTGAAGTTTCTCACACGAATCAGTCACCAGTGCTGTATCAACAGCGAACAACAACTGACTCACTTCCCAAGCTCTCTCATCCACAACAGACTGCATACTTGCCCCTCTTTCCAAAACTCTTGCATTTACCTCCCTAACAACCCCATCCATAAACAAATTAATCAACCATGGAGACATCACACACCCCTGCCGCAAACCTACATTCACTGACAACCAATCACTTTCCTCTCTTCCTACACGTACACATGCCTTACATCCTCGATAAAAACTTTTCACTGCTTCTAACAACTTGCCCCCACACCATATATTCTTAATACCTTCCACAGAGCATCTCTATCAACTCTATCATATGCCTTCTCCAGATTAACAAATGCTACATACAAATCCATTTGCTTTCTAAGTATTTCTCACATACATTCTTCAAAGCAAACACCTGATCCACACATCTTCTACCACTTCTGAAACCAAACTGATCTTCCCCAATCTGATGCTCTGTACATGCATTCACCCGGTCAGTCAATACCCTTCCATATAATTTCCCAGGAATACTCAACAAACTTATACCTCTGTAATTTAAGCACTCACTTTTATCCCCTTTGCCTTTGTACAATGGCACTATGCAAGCATTCCTCCAATCCTCAGGCACCTCACCATAAGTGATACATACATTAAATAACCTTACCAACCAGTCAACAATACAGTCATCCCCATTTTTAATAAATTCCACTGCAATACCACTGCCTTGCCGGCTTTCATCTTCCGCAAAGCTTTTACTACTTCTTCTCTGTTTACCAAATCCTTCTCCCTAACCCTCTCGCTTTGCACACCACCTTGACCAAAACACCCTATATCTGCCACTCTATCATCAAACACATTCAACAAACCTTCAAAATACTCACTCCATCTCCTTCTCACATCACCACTACTTGTTATTACCTTCCCATTAGCCCCCTTCACTGAAGTTCCCATTTGTTCCCTTGTCTTACGCACTTTATATACCTCCTTCCAAAACATCTTTTCATTCTCCCTAAAATTTAATGATACTCTCTCACCCCAACTCTCATTTGCCCTCTTTTTTACCTCTTGCACCTTTCTCTTGACCTCCTGCCTCTTTCTTTTATACATCTCCCACTCATTTGCATTATTTCCCTGCAAAAATCGTCCAAATGCTTCTCTATTCTCTTTCAATAATAATATTACTTCTTCATCCCACCACTCACTACCCTTTCTAATCAACCCACCTCCCATGCCTCTCATGCCACAAGCATCTTTTGCGAAAGCCATCACTGCTTCCCTAAATACATCCCATTCCTCACCCACTCCCCTTACCTCCTTTGTTCTCACCTTTTTCCATTCTGTACTCAGTCACTCCTGGTACTTCCTCACACAAGTCTCCTTCCCAAGCTCACTTACTCTCACCACTCTCTTCACCCCAACATTCTCTCTTCTTTTCTAAAAACCCCTACAAATCTTCATCTTTGCCTCCACAAGATAATGATCAGACATCCCTCCAGTTGCATCTCTCAGCACATTAACATCCATAAAGTCTCTCTTTCGTGAGCCTTTCAATTAACACGTAATCCAATAACGCTCTTTGGCCATCTATCCTACTTACATAAGTATATTTATGTATATCTCTTTTTAAACCAGGTATTCCCAATCACCAGTCCTTTTTCAGCACATAAATCTACAAGCTCTTCACCATTTCCATTTACAACACTGAACACCCCATGTACACCAATCATTCCCTCAACTGCCACATTACTCACCTTTGCATTCAAATCACCCATTACTACAGCCCGGTCTCGTGCATCAAAACTACTAACACACTCACTCAGCTGCTCCCAAAACCCTTGCCCCTCATGATCTTTCTTCTCATGTCCAGGTGCATATGCACCAATAATCACCCATCTCTTTCCTTCAACTTTCAGTTTTACCCATATCAATCTAGAGTTTACTTTCTTACACTCTATTACATACTCCCACCATTCCTGTTTCAGGAGTAGTGCTACTCCTTCCCTTGCTCTTGTCCTCTCACTAACACCTGACTTTACTCCCAAGACATTCCCAAAGCACTTTTCCCCTTTATCCTTGAGCTTCATTTCACTCAGAGCCAAAACATCCAGGTTCCTTTCCTCAAACATAATACCCATCTCTCCTTTTTCTCATCTTGGTTACATCCACACACATTCAGACACCCCAATCTGAGCCTCCGAAGAGGATGAGCACTCCCCGCGTGACTCTTTCTTCTGTTTCCCCTTTTAGAAAGTTAAAATACAAGGAGGTGAGGGTTTCCAGCCCCCCGCTCCCGTTCCCTTTAGTCACCTTCTACGACATGTGAGGAATGCGTGTGTGGGCGTTTATGTATATACATGTGTATGTGGGTAGGTTTGCCCGTTCTTTCATCTGTTCCCTTGTGCTACCTCGCTAACGCGGGAGACAGCATCAAAGTATAATAAATAAAATATCAAAAATATATTTTTATTTATTTATTTTGCTTTGTTGCCCTCTCCCGCGTTTGCGAGGTAGCGTAAGGAAACAGACAAAAGAAATAGCCCAACCCACCCCCATACACATGTATATACATACACGTCCACACACGCAAATATACATACCTATACATCTCAATGTACACATATATATACACACACAGACATATACATATACACACATGTACATGTAACGTAAGGGTAAGAGAGATGTGTGGCAATAAAAAGAGCGTGGTTGAGAGAGCAGAAGAGGGTGTTTTGAAGTGGTTTGGGCACATGGAGAGAATGAGTGAGGAAAGATTGACCAAGAGGATATATGTGTCGGAGGTGGAGGGAACGAGGAGAAGAGGGAGACCAAATTGGAGGTGGAAAGATGGAGTGAAAAAGATTTTGTGTGATCAGGGCCTGAACATGCAGGAGGGTGAAAGGAGGGCAAGGAATAGAGTGAATTGGAGCGATGTGGTATACCGGGGTTGACGTGCTGTCAGTGGATTGAATCAAGGCATGTGAAGCGTCTGGGGTAAACCATGGAAAGCTGTGTAGGTATGTATATTTGCGTGTGTGGACGTATGTATATACATGTGTATGGGGGGGGTTGGGCCATTTCTTTCGTCTGTTTCCTTGCGCTACCTCGCAAACGCGGGAGACAGCGACAAAGTATAAAAAAAAAAAAAAAAAACATAATTCATAATCTGCCTTTATCTATTCCCATCGCCACCTCGCCACACATGGAATAACATCCCCCTCCCCCCTCATGTGTGCGAGGTAGCGCTAGGAAAAGACAACAGAGGCCCCATTCGTTCACTCTCAGTCTCTAGCTGTCCAGTCTCTAGCTGTCATGTAATAATGCCCGAAACCACAGCTCCCTTTCCACATCCAGGCCCCACATAACTTTCCATGGTTTACCCCAGACACTTCACATGCCCTGATTCAATCCATTGACAGCACGTCGACCCCGGTATACCACATCGATCCAATTCACTCTATTCCTTGCCCGCCTTTCACCCTCCTGCATGTTCAGGCCCCGATCACTCAAAATCTTTTCCACTCCATCTTTCCACCTCCAATTTGGTCTCCCACTTCTCCTCGTTCCCTCCACCTCCGACACATATATCCTCTTGGTCAATCTTTCCTCACTCATTCTCCCATGTGCCCAAACCATTTCAAAACACCCTCTTCTGCTCTCTCAACCACGCTCTTTTTATTTCCACACATCTCTCTTACCCTTACATTACTTACTTGATCAAACCACCTCACACCACATATTGTCCTCAAACATCTCATTTCCAGCACATCCACCCTCCTCCGCACAACTCTATCCATAGCCCATGCCTCACAACCATACAACATTGTTGGAACCACTATTCCTTCAAACATACCCATTTTTCCTTTCCGAGATAATGTTCTCGACTTCCAAACATTCTTCAAGGCTCCCAGGATTTTCGCCCCCTCCCCCACCCTATGATTCACTTCCGCTTCCATGGTTCCATCCGCTGCCAGATCCACTCCCAGATATCTAAAACACTTTACTTCCTCCAGTTTTTCTCCATTCAAACTTACCTCCCAATTGACTTGACCCTCAACCCTACTGTACCTAATAACCTTGCTCTTATTCCCATTTACTCTTACCTTTCTTCTTTCACACACTTTACCAAACTCAGTCACCAGCTTCTGCAGTTTCTCGCACGAAACAGCCACCAGCGCTGTATCATCAGCAAACAACAACTGACTCACTTCCCAAGCTCTCTCATCCCCAACAGACTGCATACTAATAGTAATACTAATACTAATAAAAATAATGATAATAATAATAATAATAATATTAATAATAATAATAATAATAATAATAATAATAATAATGATAATAATAATAATAATAATAATAATAATAATGAAATTGGAAAAAATGTAGCTTAAACATTGAAGCTTATTGATACAGTGGTTAAATTGATGAGAACTACTACTGACGTTTGTGTAAATAAATTAAACATTTCCTTTTTCCATAGCCAGAGGTTGAACCATTATGTGACATTCATTTTTTTCATTTCATTTCAAGCTAGAAGTTTCAGTTTTCTAAATTGTTTCTTACATTTTTCACATGTATATGTATGTATGTGTGTGTGTGTGTGTGTATATGTGCGTGTGTGTGTGTATGTGTGTGTATGTGTATATATATTATTATCATATTATACTTTGTCGCTGTCTCCCGTGTTTGCGAGGTAGCGCAAGGAAACAGACGAAAGAAATGGCCCAACCCCCCCCATACACATGTATATACATACGTCCACACACGCAAATATACATACCTACACAGCTTTCAATGGTTTACCCCAGACGCTTCACATGCCCTGCTTCACTCCACTGACAGCACGTCAACCCCGGTATACCACATCGCTCCAATTCACTCTATTCCTTGCCCTCCTTTCACCCTCATGCATGCTCAGGCCCCGATCACACAAAATCTTTTTCACTCCATCTTTCCACCTCCAATTTGGTCTCCCTCTTCTCCTTGTTCCCTCCACCTCCGACACATATATCCTCTTGGTCAATCTTTCCTCACTCATCCTCTCCATGTGCCCAAACCACTTCAAAACACCCTCTTCTGCTCTCTCAACCATGCTCTTTTTATTTCCACACATCTCTCTTACCCTTACGCTACTCACTCGATCAAACCACCTCACACCACACATTGTCCTCAAACATCTCATTTCCAGCACATCCATCCTCCTGCGCACAACTCTATCCATAGCCCACGCCTCGCAACCATACATCATTGTTGGAACCACTATTCCTTCAAACATACCCATTTTTGCTTTCCGAGATAATGTTCTCGACTTCCACACATTCTTCAAGGCCCCCAGGATTTTCGCCCCCTCCCCCACCCTATGATCCACTTCCACTTCCATGGTTCCATCCGCTGCCAGATCCACTCCCAGATATCTAAAACACTTCACTTCCTCCAGTTTTTCTCCATTCAAACTCACCTCCCAATTGACTTGACCCTCAACCCTACTGTACCTAATAACCTTGCTCTTATTCACATTTACTCTTAACTTTCTTCTTCCACACACTTTGCCAAACTCAGTCACCAGCTTCTGCAGTTTCTCACATGAATCAGCCACCAGCGCTGTATCATCAGCGAACAACAACTGACTCACTTCCCAAGCTCTCTCATCCCCAACAGACTTCATACTTGCCCCTCTTTCCAAAACTCTTGCATTTACCTCCCTAACACCCCCATCCATAAACAAATTAAACAACCATGGAGACATCACACACCCCTGCCACAAACCTACATTCACTGAGAACCAATCACTTTCCTCTCTTCCTACACGTACACATGCCTTACATCCTCGATAAAAACTTTTCACTGCTTCTAACAACTTTCCTCCCACACCATATATTCTTAATACCTTCCACAGAGCATCTCTATCAACTCTATCATATGCCTTCTCCAGATCCATAAATGCTACATACAAAACCATTTGCTTTTCTAAGTATTTCTCACATACATTCTTCAAAGTAAACACCTGATCCACACATCCTCTACCACTTCTGAAACCACACTGCTCTTCCCCAATCTGATGCTCTGTACATGCCTTCACCCTCTCAATCAATACCCTCCCATATAATTTACCAGGAATACTCAACAAACTTATATATATATGTATATATATATGTATATTATCCCTGGGGATAGGGGTGAAAGAATACTTCCCACGCATTCCTCGCGTGTCGTAGAAAGCGACTAGAGGGGACGGGAGCGGGGGGCCAGAAATCCTCCCCTCCTTGTATTTTTTTAACTTTCTAAAATGGGAAACAGAAGAAGGAGTCACGCGGGGAGTGCTCATCCTCCTCGAAGGCTCAGATTGGGGTGCCCAAATGTGTGTGGATGTAACCAAGATGTGAAAAAAGGAGAGATAGGTAGTATGTTTGAGGAAAGGAGCCTGGATGTTTTGGCTCTATGTGAAACGAAGCTCAAGGGTAAAGGGGAAGAGTGGTTTGGGGATGTCTTGGGAGTAAAGTCAGGGGTTAGTGAGAGGACAAGAGCAAGAGAAGGAGTAGCAGTACTCCTGAAACAGGAGTTGTGGAAGTATGTGATAGAATGTAAGAAAGTAAATTCTCGATTAATATGGGTAAAACTGAAAGTTGATGGAGAGAGATGGGTGATTATTGGTGCATATGCACCTGGGCATGAGAAGAAAGATCATGAGAGGCAAGTGTTTTGGGAGCAGCTGAATGAGTGTGTTAGTGGTTTTGATGCACGAGACCGGGTTATAGTGTTGGGTGATTTGAATGCAAAGGTGAGTAATGTGGCAGTTGAGGGAATAATTGGTATACATGGGGTGTTCAGTGTTGTAAATGGAAATGGTGAAGAGCTTGTAGATTTATGTGCTGAAAAAGGACTGATGATTGGGAATACCTGGTTTAAAAAGCGAGATATACATAAGTATACTTATGTAAGTAGGAGAGATGGCCAGAGAGCGTTATTGGATTACGTGTTAATTGACAGGCGCACGAAAGAGAGACTTTTGGATGTTAATGTGCTGAGAGGTGCAACTGGAGGAATGTCTGATCAATATCTTGTGGAGGCTAAGGTGAAGATTTGTATGGGTTTTCAGAAAAGAAGAGTGAATGTTGGGGTGAAGAGGGTGGTGAGAGTAAGTGAGCTTGGGAAGGAGACTTGTGTGAGGAAGTACCAGGAGAGACTGAGTACAGAATGGAAAAAGGTGAGAACAATGGAAGTAAGGGGAGTGGGGGAGGAATGGGATGTATTTAGGGAATCAGTGATGGATTGCGCAAAAGATGCTTGTGGCATGAGAAGAGTGGGAGGTGGGTTGATTAGAAAGGGTAGTGAGTGGTGGGATGAAGAAGTAAGAGTATTAGTGAAAGAGAAGAGACAGGCATTTGGACGATTTTTGCAAGGAAAAAATGCAATTGAGTGGGAGACGTATAAAAGAAAGAGACAGGAGGTCAAGAGAAAGGTGCAAGAGGTGAAAAAAAGGGCAAATGAGAGTTGGGGTGAGAGAGTATCATTAAATTTTAGGGAGAATAAAAAAGATGTTCTGGAAGGAGGTAAATAAAGTGCGTAAGACAAGGGAGCAAATGGGAACTTCAGTGAAGGGCGCAAATGGGGAGGTGATAACAAGTAGTGGTGATGTGAGAAGGAGATGGAGTGAGTATTTTGAAGGTTTGTTGAATGTGTTTGATGATAGAGTGGCAGATATAGGGTGTTTTGGTCGAGGTGGTGTGCAAAGTGCGAGGGTTAGGGAAAATGATTTGGTAAACAGAGAAGAGGTAGTAAAAGCTTTGCGGAAGATGAAAGCCGGCAAGGCAGCAGGTTTGGATGGTATTGCAGTGGAATTTATTAAAAAAGGGGGTGACTGTATTGTTGACTGGTTGGTAAGGTTATTTAATGTATGTATGATGCATGGTGAGGTGCCTGAGGATTGGCGGAATGCATGCATAGTGCCATTGTACAAAGGCAAAGGGGATAAGAGTGAGTGCTCAAATTACAGAGGTATAAGTTTGCTGAGTATTCCTGGCAAATTATATGGGAGGGTATTGATTGAGAGGGTGAAGGCATGTACAGAGCATCAGATTGGGGAAGAGCAGTGTGGTTTCAGAAGTGGTAGAGGATGTGTGGATCAGGTGTTTGCTTTGAAGAATATATGTGAGAAATACATAGAAAAGCAAATGGATTTGTATGTAGCATTTATGGATCTGGAGAAGGCATATGATAGAGTTGATAGAGATGCTCTGTGGAAGGTATCAAGAATATATGGTGTGGGAGGCAAGTTGTTAGAAGCAGTGAAAAGTTTTTATCGAGGATGTAAGGCATGTGTAGATGTAGGAAGAGAGGAAAGTGATTGGTTCTCAGTGAATGTAGGTTTGCGGCAGGGGTGTGTGATGTCTCCATGGTTGTTTAATTTGTTTATGGATGGGGTTGTTAGGGAGGTGAATGCAAGAGTTTTGGAAAGAGGGGCAAGTATGAAGTCTGTTGGGGATGAGAGAGCTTGGGAAGTGAGTCAGTTGTTGTTCGCTGATGATACAGCGCTGGTGGCTGATTCATGTGAGAAACTGCAGAAGCTGGTGACTGAGTTTGGTAAAGTGTGTGAAAGAAGAAAGTTAAGAGTAAATGTGAATAAGAGCAAGGTTATTAGGTACAGTAGGGTTGAGGGTCAAGTCAACTGGGAGGTGAGTTTGAATGGAGAAAAACTGGAGGAAGTGAAGTGTTTTAGATATCTGGGAGTGGATCTGGCAGCGGATGGAACCATGGAAGCGGAAGTGGATCATAGGATGGGGGAGGGGGCGAAAATTCTGGGAGCCTTGAAGAATGTGTGGAAGTCGAGAGCATTATCTCGGAAAGCAAAAATGGGTATGTTTGAAGGAATAGTGGTTCCAACAATGTTGTATGGTTGTGAGGCGTGGACTATGGATAGAGTTGTGCGCAGGAGGATGGATGTGCTGGAAATGAGATGTTTGAGGACAATATGTGGTGTGACGTGGTTTGATCGAGTAAGTAACGTAAGGGTAAGAGAGATGTGTGGAAATAAAAAGAGCGTGGTTGAGAGAGCAGAAGAGGGTGTTTTGAAATGGTTTGGGCACATGGAGAGAATGAGTGAGGAAAGATTGACCAAGAGGATATATGTATCGGAGGTGGAGGGAACGAGGAGAAGAGGGAGACCAAGTTGGAGGCGGAAAGATGGAGTGAAAAAGATTTTGTGTGATCGGGGCCTGAACATGCAGGAGGGTGAAAGGAGGGCAAGGAATAGAGTGAATTGGAGCGATGTGGTATACCAGGGTTGACGTGCTGTCAGTGGATTGAATCAAGGCATGTGAAGCGTCTGGGGTAAACCATGGAAAGCTGTGTAGGTATGTATATTTGCGTGTGTGGACGTATGCATATACATGTGTATGGGGGTGGGTTGGGCCATTTCTTTCGTCTGTTTCCTTGCGCTACCTCGCAAACGCGGGAGACAGCGGCAAAAAAAAAAAAAAAAAAAAAAAAAAATAATAATAATAATAATAATGATAATGATAATAATAATAATAATAATAATAATAATAATATTGAACCAGGGCATGTGAAGTGTCTGGGGTAAAACATGGAAAGTTTTGTGGGGCCTGGATGTGAAAAAGGAGCTGTGGTTTTAGTGCATTATACATGACAGCTAGAGACTGAGTGTGAACGAATGTGGCCTTTGTTGTCTTTTCCTGGCGCTACATCGTGCGCGTGCAGGGGAAGGGGGGTTGTCATTTCATGTGTGGCGAGGTGGCGACGGGAATGAATAAGGGCAGACAGTATGACTTATGTACATGTGTATATATGTATATGTCTGTGTGTGTATATATATGTATAAGTTGAGATGTATAATATGTATATGTGCTGTGTGTGGACGTGTACGTATATACATGTGTATGTGGGTGGGTTGGGCCATTTCTTTCGTCTGTTTCCTTGCGCTACCTCGCAAACGCGGGAGACAGCGACAAAGCAAAATAATAATAATAATATTTGGAAGGAGGCAAATAATGTGTGATAAACTACGGAACAAATAGAAACGTTGGTAAAGTGGGCAAAAGGGGAAGTGATAACAGGTAGAGATGAAGTGAAGAGGAGATGGAGTGAGTATTCTGGTCTGTTTAATATGTTTGAGACTGAAGTGGTAGATGTAGGGTGTTTGGATCGTGGTGGTATGTGAAGTGATAGAGTATGGAAAGTGGTTTGGTAAAGACAGAAGAACTTATGAAAGCTTTGTGTAAGATGAAATGTGGCAAGGTGGCTGGAGTGGATGGCAATGCTGCTGAATTCACTAAGAACGGGGTTAACTCTGTTGTCCATTAGTTGGTAAGGATTTTCAATGTATGTATGAATTACGAAGAGGTGCCTGAGGATTGGCAGAATGCATGTATAGTGCCATTGTATAAAGGCAAGGGGGATAAGGTGAGTGTTCAAGCTGCTGAAGAATAAGTTTGTTGAGTTTAACAGGTAAGTTGTATGGGAGAGTGCTGATTGAGATGGTGAGTATTAGATTAGGGAGAAGCAGTGTGGTTTCAGAAGAGGTAGAATATGTGTGGATCAGAAGCTTGTTTTAATATGTGAGAAATACTGAGAAAAAAGTTGACTTTGCATGTGACATATATGGATCTGGAGAAATCAAATGTCATGGTCGATAGAGATGCCATGTGAAAGGTTTTTAGAACATATGGGGGGTAAGGAAAGGGGCAAGAAGAATTGAAAAGTTTTTATAACTGGTGTAAGGCATGTGTACGAGTAGGAAGAGAGGAGAGTGAACAGCTCTAAGTGAAGGTTGGTCTGCAGCAGGGGTGTGTGATATCACCATGGTAGTTTAATTTGTATACGGATGGGATGGTGAGGGAGATAAATGTGCGAGTCTTGGAGAGAGGGTCAAGTATGCAGTCTGTGGGGGATGAGAGAGCCTGGGAAGTGAGTCAGTCATTGTTTGTTGATGATACAGCACTGATGGTGAATTCAAATCAGAAACAACAGAAGATGGTGAATGAGTCTGAAATAGTGTGCGAAAGGAGAAAGTTGAGAGAAAATGAGAATAAAAGCAAGGCTATTGGGTTCAGCAGGGGTGAGGGACTGGTTAGTTAGGGTGAGTTTGAATGGAGAAAAATTGGAGGAAATAAACTGTTTTAGATACCTGGGAGTGGACATGGCAGTGAATGGAACCATGCTAGAGAAAGTGAGTCCTAGGGTGGGGGGAGAAGGTGAAGGTTCTGTGAGTCCTGAAGAATGAGTGATGCAAAAACATTATCTGGAAGGGCAAAAATGGGTACATTTGAAGGAATGCTAGTCCCAACAATATCATATAGATGTGAGGCATGGGCTATAGACAAGGCTGTGTGGAGGAGGGTGGTTGTATTGGAAATTAAATGTTTGAGGACAATTTGAGCTGTGAGGTGATTTGATTAAGTAATTAAGTACTGTAAGGGTAAGAGAGGTGTAGTAATAAAAAAAGTGGCTGAGAGGGCTGAAGAGGGTATGCTGGAATGGTATGGGCATTTGGAGAGAATGACTAAGGAAAGTTTAACAAAGAAGGTATATGTGTCGGAAGTAGAGGGTACAAGGAGAATGGAAATACCAAACTAAAAATGGAAGGATGGAGTAAAAAAGATTTTGAGAGATAAGGGCCTGAAAATGCAGAAAGGTGAAAGGTGTGCACAGGATAGAGTGAACTGGAATGATGAGGTTTCCTGATATTCCCTCATCCCAACTCTCATTTGTCCTCTTTTTCAGCCCCTGCACCTCTGTCTTGATCTCCTTTACTGGACATAATTGTTTCAGCTGAGATAATTTATTTATAACTGTTTCAACAAACAAAATTTACTTACATATGTTAAATTATTATTCTTGTGTTAGAGAATCATCATTAAATTAATGAGCAACATTCATTGTGTCACTTCAGAGCTCTTGGGCCTCAGAAAAACTGAGGTAGATCCTTATATGAGACATGATAAATGAAGGATTTTTTAGCCAAAAATCCTGGGTTCAGTTACTTGAAATCACCAGTTACATGAATATTTATGGAAATAACTTTTTTTTCTAGCAGCTCTTGATTAATTTAAAACCAATGTGTTACATATGAATATCATCTCTTCAAACAAATCTCTAACAACAAAGCAATCAACAACAGCTTATTTCTAGACTAACTCATGACGCTTACCTTGCTTCGAAGAGAAATCTGAGTTACCATAACATTCTCTGGAAGGTGCTCTAAAGTTTGATATGGCAAAAACTCTATGTAACCCAAAAATTTTGCTAAAAGACGAAGATTAAGTACGACAGAACGAGCTTCCCCATGTACCATGCTGTTGACTGGGTCTGTAAATAGAAGATAAACTGGAAAAAATTTATAAATACTGAATTCATGCTGGAATTTAATATTAATGTGAAACATCATTCAAACAAAATCTTGTTATCTGATTATGTCTCATTATGTCAAGATGATATATTGTAAAATAACTTGAGGAAAATCAACTTCAGAAGCTTCTTTAATTTCCTTGTACAATACTAAAGATTTTCTTTTCATACTTGTTTGCCGTCTTTCATGTTAGCGAGGCAGTGCCAGGAACAGAGGAAAAAAGTCCACTTCTCTCTCAACCATTCCTTAGATGTCATGTGTAATGCATCAAAAATACAGCACCCAATCAACAGCCAGGCACCACAGACCTTTCCATGGTTTCCCCCCACCCGCTTCACATGCCCTGGTCCAGTCCACTGACAGCATTCATATCCAAGTAAATCACATCATTCCAATTCACTCAATCTAATGCATGCTTTTAATCCTCCTGTATGTTCAGGCCCTTAGCAATCAAAATCTTTTCCACTCCATCCTTCCATTTCCAGAGTAATATCCCCCTTCTCGCTGTACCCTCCACTTCTGACACATATTTCCTTTGTCAACCTCTCCTCACTCATTCTCTCCACAAGGCCAGATCATTTCAGTATACCCTCTTCTGCTCTCCCAATCACACTCATTTTATTACCACACATCCCTCTAATACTTTCTCTTTTATATTGAAGATTCCAGTCACGGACAAAAGTCCACATCAAGGCCGGGCCTTAATTGAAATATAGAGTCAATTATGAAACAGAAAGAGAAAAGACAAGGTATAATATTTATGAATCTTTGAGAAAGTGAAAGACCTGTCTTTTGAAATGAACCAGGTCATAGTTATTGGGAAAGACATGAGAAGGTGGAGAGTTCCAAAGCTTCAACAAGTTCCACTACCTCTGAGAAACACTGCACTGGAGGTGCCATCTGCCAGCAGCCTCCCAATTATGAGACACAAAAGGCTAAGAAGCAGCAATGGAGTCTATCAGTTAAGCTGGGGAGTAAAAGGGATGAGCGGTTGAGGGTGATGGTGCTGATTGTAAATAGGATACCTGGAGAGAGTAAAAGGAGGGAGTCTGTGGAAAAGTTTAAAAGCTACAGCTTGGATGTTCCAGGGATTGAGGAAACCCATATCCTTGAGTATGGTGTATGGAGTGAAAATGGAAATGATGAATGCAAGTTATGGGAAGGCATGGAAGGAAGAATAATATGAACAGGAATGAATGAAAATCATCAGGGAAGAAGGAAAGCACAATTATGCTATCACCGAGAGTATGGGAGGGTGTTACTAAGCACGGAGGGAATGGATCAAAAATAGTTTGGGTGAAAGGAATTATTAGAACATGAAGTATGCATGGGTATATGTGCCTGTGAATATGAAGAATGTGTGAGTCAAGGATGAAATAAAGCACTTCTAGAAAAATTTGAATGACAGTATAACTGGTTCTGAAATGAAGAAAAAGGTGGTTGTAATGGGTGATATGGATACAAAAGTGGGATGCAATAAAAACTGGCAAGGAAGCTGGTAAAGGGGAGTACCTGGAGTAAATGAGAATTGAAATTATCACGTGAATGTCTGTGTAGAGAAGGGGTTATTCCTTGCAAACACCTTTTTTCACCATAAGATGATCCATAGATATACATGGATGAGAAATGATGGAAGAGAAGAACAAAATAGTTTGACTGACTATGTGGCAGTGGATGAAAGGTTGAGAAAGGCTGTGCTAGAAGTGACAGTTGAGAGAGGATTCCTTGAAGACTGATTATTTTGCAGTTCTTATTGGGGTTAGGATCAGGGAAAAGTGGAGGGAATGTGTAAGGAAAAATGGAGAGGTAAAAGTAATGGCATGTGAGAAGATGAATCAGAAAGACTGTAAAGAAGGGTATGAAAGGAGGGTGACTTAAAGTTTAAGTGGATGTGCAATAAATGAAGGGATGCAGTCATGTGTGAGTGAGGTGTTTAGAATATCTAGAGAAAGACTGTTGAAGGCCAAAGAATTAGGAGTTGGGTGCAAGGAATATAAAGTGAAATACATAGTGGATGAATGAGATTAAAAATGCTGTGGAAGAGAAGAAAAAGGCATATGGTACAATGCTTGAAAGGAATGTACCAATGGAATTTCAGCTAAGGAGGAGGAAAGAATAAAAGAAGTGTAAGTGGAATTTTAAGAAGTTTATAGGGGAAAAGAAAGAAAGAGTAGATGAAGATGTAGGAAGAAAGTTGAATGGAAAGTCTAAGGAAAATAAGAAATAGTACTGGAAGAAGGTTATAAACGAAAGAGGTAGATATAAGAGTGGAAATGATAATGTGAGAGGTAAGGAAGGTGAGTTGCTAAATCAAAAGGAAGATGGAAAGAGTATTTTGAAGGACTAATGAATGTGAGAGGTGAGGCAGCAGTTGTTTTGTGTATGGGTATGGAGGATGGAAGGAAAGGAATACCAGTGCAAGGACCTACAGTAAAAGGGAGGTAAAAATGGAAATAATGAGGCTGAAGGTAGGATAAACACCTGGATTCTATGTGATTACAGCTGAAATAGTGAAGTATAGAGGAAGAAGTGTGACTGAGTAGGCGCATCTGATATGTAATTTAGCATGGAAACAAAAGGTTGTGCCTGGGGACTGGGTAAAAGCTAATATTGTTCCCTTATTCAAAGGAAAAAGTGCTAAAGATGTACATACCAGTTATAAGGGATCAAGTCTGTTAAGCATACCAGAAAAAGTGTATGCAAGGGTGTTGACTGATAGAGTGATGGAAGTGACTGAATGTAGAATAGGTAAGGAGCAAGGGTATTTTACAGAAGGTAAGGGTTGGGTGGATCACACTATTGTGGTGAAAACGACTGTGGAAAAGTATCTAGTGAAAAGTAAGCAATTGTATGCAGCTTTTTTGAATCAGGAGAAAGCAAATGACAGAGTCAAGTGGAACACTTCACGGGATGTGTTAAGGATATGGGTAAGGGAACAAGTGTTGGATGGTGTGAATGCCCTCCACAGAGAAGCAAATGCATGTGAAAGAGTGCATGGACAGTTAAGCAAAAAATTTTGGTATACATGTGGGTAAGAGACAGGGCTGCGCGATGTTACCGTGGCTTTTTAACACACACACACACACACACACACACACACATATATATATATATATATATATATATATATATATATATATATATATATATATATAAAAACATTTCTTTTTTTTTTTTTTGCTTTGTCGCTGTCTCCCGCGTTTGCGAGGTAGCACAAGGAAACAGACGAAAGAAATGGCCCAACCCACCCCCATACACATGTATATACATACGTCCACACATGCAAAATATACATACCTACACAGCTTTCCATGGTTTACTCCAGATGCTTCACATGCCCCGATTCAATCCACTGACAGCACATCAACCCCGGTATACCACATCGCTCCAATTCACTCTATTCCTTGCCCTCCTTTCACCCTCCTGCATGTTCAGGCCCCGATCACACAAAATCTTTTTCACTCCATCTTTCCACCTCCAATTTGGTCTCCCAATTCTCCTCGTTCCCTCCACCTCCGACACATATATCCTCTTGGTCAATCTTTCCTCACTCATCCTCTCCATGTGCCCAAACCATTTCAAAACACCCTCTTCTGCTCTCTCAACCATGCTCTTTTTATTTCCACACATCTCTCTTACCCTTACGTTACTTACTCGATCAAACCACCTCACACCACACATTGTCCTCAAACATCTCATTTCCAGCACATCCATCCTCCTGCGCACAACTCTATCCATAGCCCACGCCTCGCAACCATACAACATTGTTGGAACCACTATTCCTTCAAACATACCTATTTTTGCTTTCCGAGATAATGTTCTCGACTTCCACACATTCTTCAAGGCTCCCAGAATTTTCGCCCCCTCCCCCACCCTATGATTCACTTCCGCTTCCATGGTTCCATCCGCTGCCAGATCCACTCCCAGATATCTAAAACACTTCACTTCCTCCAGTTTTTCTCCATTCAAACTCACCTCCCAATTGACTTGACCCTCAACCCTACTGTACCTAATAACCTTGCTCTTATTCACATTCACTCTTAACTTTCTTCTTTCACACACTTTACCAAACTCAGTCACCAGCTTCTGCAGTTTCTCACATGAATCAGCCACTGTCTCATGCGTTTCCGAGGTAGCGCAAGGAAACAGACGAAAGAAATGGCCCAACCCACCCCCATACACATGTAGATACATACACAACCACACACGCAAATATACATACCTAGAAATCTCAATGTACACATATATATACACATGTACATAATTCATACTCTGCCTTTATTTATTCCCATCGCCACCTCGCCACACATGGAATAACATCCCCCTCCCCCCTCATGTGTGCGAGGTAGCGCTAGGAAAAGACAAACAAAGGCCCCATTCGTTCACACTCATTCTCCAGCTGTCATGTAATAATGCCCGAAACCACAGCTCCCTTTCCACATCCAGGCTCCACAGAACTTTCCATGGTTTACCCCAGACGCTTCACATGCCCTGATTCAATCCATTGACAGTACGTCGACCCTGGTATACCACATCGATCCAATTCACTCTATTCCTTGCCCTCCTTTCACCCTCCTGCATGTTCAGGCCCCAGTCACTCAAAATCTTTTTCACTCCATCTTTCCACCTCCAATTTGGTCTCCCACTTCTCCTTGTTCCCTCCACCTCCGACACATATATCCTCTTGGTCAATCTTTCCTCACTCATTCTCTCCATGTGACCAAACCATTTCAAAACACCCTCTTCTGCTCTCTCAGCCACGCTCTTTTTATTTCCACACATCTCTCTTACCCTTACATTACTTACTCGATCAAACCACCTCACACCACATCTCATTTCCAGCACATCCACCCTCCTCTGCACAACTCTATCCATAGCTCATGCCTCACAACCATACAACATTGATGGAACCACTATTCCTTCAAACATACCTATTTTTGCTTTCGGAGATAATGTTCTCGACTTCCAAACATTCTTCAAGGCTCCCAGGATTTTCGCCCCCTCCCCCACCCTATGATTCACTTCCGCTTCCATGGTTCCATCCACTGCCAGATCCACTCCCAGATATCTAAAACACTTCACTTCCAGTTTTTCTCCATTCAAACTTACCTCTGAACTGACTTGACCCTCTACCCTACTGTACCTAATAACCTTGCTCTTATTCACATTTACTCTTAACTTTCTTCTTTCACACACTTTACCAAACTCAGTCACAAGCTTCTGCAGTTTCTCACATGAATCAGCCACCAGCGCTGTATCATCAGCGAACAACAACTGACTCGCTTCCCAAGCTCTCTCATCCACAACAGACTGCATACTTGCCCCTCTTTCCAAAACTCTTGCATTCACCTCCCTAACAACCCCAGCCATAAACAAATTAAACAACCATGGAAACATCACACACCCCTGCCACAAACCTACATTCACTGAGAACCAATCACTTTCCTCTCTTCCTACACATACACATGCCTTACATCCTCAATAAAAACTTTTCACTGCTTCTAACAACTTACCTCCCACACCATATATTCTTAGCACCTTCCACAGAGCATCTCTATCAACTCTATCATATGCCTTCTCCAGATCCATAAATGCTACATACAAATCCATTTGCTTTTCTAAGTATTTCTCACATACATTCTTCAAAGTAAACACCTGATCCACACATCCTCTACCACTTATGAAACCACACTGCTCTTCCCCAATCTGATGCTCTGTACATGCCTTCACCCTCTCAATCAATACCCTTCCATATAATTTATCAGGAATACTCAACAAACTTATACCTCTGTAATTTGAGCACTCACTCTTATCCCCTTTGCCTTTGTACAATGGCACTATGCAAGCATTCCGCCAATCCTCAGGCACCTCACCATGAATCATACATATATACATTAAATTACCTTACCAACCAGTCAACAATACAGTCACCCCCTTTTTTTAATAAATTCCACTGCAATACCATCCAAACCTGCTGCCTTGCTGGCTTTCATCTTCCACAAAGCTTTTACTACCTCTTCTCTGTTTACCAAATCATTTTCCCTAACCCTCTCACTTTGCACACCACCTCGACCAAAACACCCTATATCTGCCACTCTATCATCAAACACATTCAACAAACCTTCAAAATACTCACTCTATCTCCTTCTCACATCACCACTACTTTTTATCACCTCCCCATTAGCCCCCTTAACTGAAGTTCCCGTTTGTTCCCTTGTCTTACGCACCTTATTTACCTCCTTCCAGAACATCTTTTTTTTTTTTTTTTTTTCATACTATTCGCCGTTTCCCGCGATAGCGAGGTAGCGTTAAGAACAGAGGATTGGGCCTTTTTTGGAATATCCCCACCTGGCCCCCTCTGTTCCTTCTTTTGGAAAAAAAAAAAGAGAGGGGAGGATTTCCAGCCCCCCGCTCCCTCCCCTTTTAGTCGCCTTCTACGACACGCAGGGAATACGTGGGAAGTATTCATAATCCCCTATCCCCTAAATCTCCCTAAAATTTAATGATACTCTCTTACCCCAACTCTCATTTGCCCTCTTTTTCACCTCTTGCACCTTTCTCTTGACCTCCTGCCTCTTTCTTCTATACATCTCCCACTCATTTGCATTTTTTCCCTGCAAAAATCGTCCAAATGCTTCTCTCTTCTCTTTCACTAATAATCTTACTTCATCCCACCACTCACTACCCTTTCTATATATATATATATATATATATATATATATATATATATATATATGGATGTGGAAAGCGAGCTGTGGTTTCGGTGCATTATACATGACAGCTAGACTGAGTGTGAACGAATGTGGCCTTTGTTGTCTTTTCCTAGCGCTACCTTGCACACATGCGGGGGGAGGGGGTTGTTATTTCATGTGTGGCGGGGTGGCAACAGGAATGAATAAGGGCAGACAGTATGAATTATGTACATGTGTATATATTTACATGTCTGTGTGTGTATATATATGTATACATTGAGATGTATGTAAAGAATGTGTGGAAAGCGAGAACATTATCTCAGAAAGCAAAAATGGGTATGTTTGAAGGAATAGTGGTTCCAACAATGTTATATGGTTGCAAGGCATGGGGTATAGATAGGGTTGTGCGGAGGAGGGTGGATGTGTTGGAAATGAGATGTCTGAGGACAATATGTGGTGTGAGGTGGTTTGATCGAGTAAGTAATGAAAGGGTAAGAGAGACGTGTGGTAATATAAAAGTGTTGTTGAGAGAGCAGAAGAGGGTGTTTTGAAATGGTTTGGTCAAATGGAGAGAATGAGTAAGGAAAAATTGACAAAGAGGATATATGTGTAAGAGGTGGAGGGAACGAGGAGAAGTGGGAGATCAAATTGGAGGTGGAAAGACGGAGTGAAAAAGATTTTGAGCAATCAGGGCCTGAACAAGCAGGAGGGTGAAAGGTGTGCAAGGAATAGAGTGAATTGGAATGATGTGGTATACCGGGGTCGACGTGCTGTCAATGGATTGAAACAGGGCATGTGAAGCATCTGGGGTAAACCATGGAAAGTTTTGTGGGGCCTGGATGTGGAAAGGGAGCTGTGGTTTCAGTGCATCATACATGACAGTTAGAGACTGAGTGTGAACGAATGTGGCCTTTGTTGTCTTTTCCTAGCACTACCTTGTGCACATGCAGGGGAGGGGGTTGTCATTTCATGTGTGGAAGGGTGGCGATGGGAATGAGTAAAGGCAGCAAGTATGAATTATGTACATTTGTATGTATATATGTATATGTCTGTGTATGTATATATATATATATATATATATATATATATATATATATATATATATATATATATATATATATATATATATATATATATATATGTATTCTCCCTGGGGATAGGGGAGTAAGAATACTTCCCACGTATTCCCTGCGTGTCGTAGAAGGCGACTAAAAGGGGAGGGAGCGGGTTGCTGGAAATCCTCCCCTCTCAATTTTTTTTAATTTTCCAAAAGAAGGAACAGAGAAGGGGGCCAGGTGAGGATATTCCCTCAATGGCCCAGTCCTCTGTTCTTAACGCTACCTCGCTAACGCGGGAAATGGCGAATAGTTTGGAAAAAAAAAAAAAAAAAAAAAAAATATATGTATACAGTGAAATGTATAGGTATGTATATGTGTGTGTGGATGTGTATGTATATACATGTCTATGTGGATGGGTTGAGCCATTCTTTCGTCTGTTTCCTTGCGCTACCTTGCTAACGCGGGAGACAGTGACAAAGTATAATAAATAATAAATAAATAGATAAAATAACAGTGAAGCATACTAGGGCAACATATCCAAGAAATTTAAGAAATTACCGGCTAAACTGGAACAATGAGCTCTAACATCAAATCTCATCCATTTGCACCTGAACATGAGGTATCTACAAATCAATTCAGTTTTGAATGGAGAAAAATTGGAGGAAGTGAACTGATTTAGATAGCTGGGAGTGGATTTAGCAGCGGATGGAACCATGGAAGCGGAAGTGAGTCACAGGATGGGGGAGGGGGCGAAGGTTCTGGGAGCGTTGAAGAATGTGTGGAAGGGAATAACATTATCTTGGACAGCAAAAATGGATATGTCTCAAGGAATAGTGGTTCCAACAATGTTATACGGTTGCGAGGCATGGGGTATAGAGAGGGTTATGTGGAGGAGGGTGGATGTGTTGGAAATGAGATGTTTGAGTACAACTTGTGGTGTGAGGTGATTTGATCGAGTAAGTAATGAAAGGGTAAGAGAGATGTACGGTAATAAAGAGTGTGGCTGAGAGAGCAGAAGAGGGTGTGTTGAAATGGTCTGGTTACATGGAGAGAATGAGTGAGGAAAGACTGACAAAAAGGATATATGTGTCAGAGGTACGTAGAGGGAACGAGGAGCAGGAGACCAAATTGGAGGTGGAAGGATGGAGTGAAAAAGATTTTGAGTGATCAGGGCCTAAACATACAGGAGGGTGAAGGGCGTGCAAGGAAAAGAGTGAAATGGAACGATGTGGTATACCGGGGTCGACGTGCTGTCAATGGATTGGACCAGGGCATATGAAGTGTCTGGGGCAAACCATGGTAAGTTTTGTGGGACCTGGATGTGGAGAGGGAGCTGTGGTTTCGGTGCATTACACATGACAGCTAGAGACTGAGTGTGAACGAATGTGGCCATTGTTGTCTTTTCCTAGCGCTACCTCACACGCGTACGCAGGGGGAGGGGGTGCTATTTCATGTGTGGTGGGGCGGTGACAGGAATGGATGAAAGCAGCAAGTATGAATATGTACATGTGTATATATGTATATGTCTATGTACATGTATGCATACATTGAAATGTATAGGTATATAAATGTGTGTGTGAGTGGGCATTTATGTATTTACATGTGTATGTGGGTGGGTTTGGGCCATTCTTTTGTCTGTTTCCTTACACTACCTTGCTAATGCGGGAAATGGCAATTAAGTATAATAAGAATATAATAATAATTCAGTTTTACAAGAAAAAGTGAAGGGCTTCATACAGAGTTACCTTTAAGGTACCCCATTACGTGCTACCAAATCCCACACATTTTGGTATATTCCCCTTTTAGAGTATATATATATTTTGGTCAAGATATTGTCTGAAATTTCTTTATGAGTTTCCAACTAAGATCTAAAATATGAAGAGGTTGTCTGAATTTATGATCATGGATACAGCAAATATATTTCTTCTTTTTGATACTAAAGAAACACTTCATAAACTTCGACTTACCCCCTTCCTCTGGTTCTGGAATCACAAATTCTCGCTCGTTAAGCACTAGTATATGACTTATTAAGACATCTTTCAGGTGCTGGTTGAAACTAAAGTTGGATGCAGTGACGATAAAGTCTTTAAAGAACTCCTGCGACCCTGGAAAAGATGGGGGTGGGCAAGGACCTCCAAGCTTTGAAGGAGTCACAAGACGTTCATAAAGTCGCTTGTATTTCTCTGGATGCTGCTGTTTCAGAAGTGTCAAGAAGCCCAATCCTGTGGACAGAAGTAGATGTGATTTATGACTGAAATATCAAAAAGTCATCAAAGCAGTTTCCATAATAACAAGTACTGATAAAAGAGACCTTATTAATACCGATCTAAAAATGTAAGTTTTGAAGAACAAAAAACCAATGCCCTACCACAAAAAATGTTAGGCTGCTAAGGAGGCTTAGAACTGTCCAATTCCCAACCACAGGGGGGTAATACATAACAGTTCCCCTTCCTCTTCAACGACCACCAAAGGATCACTGCTAGAGAGAAACATACCACTGGGACTCATCATCAATCAATCAAAAACCACTCAGCCTGTGATGTTACTACCATTGTTGGTACCAGGACATGGGCTGCCTGCACAGTGTCAGATTCTTGCTAATAACTAGCCTCTGAAAGATCACTGTCACAGCAGAGAAAAAGTATTAAGGAAAGAGAGCAAGGAAGCAAAGTCAAATATATAATAATAATCATGGGGCTCTGTCTCTGGTAGAGAAATGGTTTTCATTCTTCCATACCTACACTTCTCACCCAGGGGAGCCCCATGACCATCATCGACAGTATTTCTACACAGACAATGAGGGATTTACTCTTAATCAGCAAGTCATCATAAGACAACTTACATACCAGACACCAGGAGTCATCTTACTAGAACTTCTCTATCAGCTCTTTTTGATTTTAGGCATGATGACCAAACTTGAAAAGCACATTCCACATTCAGCCTTATGTATAATGTGAACAGCTTCCCAAATATTACCTTATCTATAAATTTGAATACAATTTTAATATTTGCCAGTGGACTCTTGGTCTCAACTGTTCCCTTAAAGTGGACCTCTGGTGACAGGTTAGGGACAAAGTCGACTTTCAAGTTTATCTCACGTGCATATTCTTGCAGCTTATTTCCACTTACAAGAAATCATCAAGTTCTTTCACAGTGACTCATCCTCATCAGTTTGCTGTTACTCAGGTTGACCTGCACTTTTTTATCATTTCTATCATGACCATCCCATTATCTGCAAACATGTTCATTTAGGAGCCTATATCTTGACAAGATATTTCCATACATAAAGAAAAGTAATGGTCCCAGAACAGAATCCTGCAGCACTTCAGATAGGACCTCAACCAATTTGAAAAAGCTTCACTGACTGTATCATTATTATTTACTATACTAGATGAGAACAATGGAAGTAAGGGGAGTGGGGGAGGAATGGGATGTATTTAGGGAATCAGTGATGGATTGCGCAAAAGATGCTTGTGGCATGAGAAGAGTGGGAGGTGGGCTGTTTAGAAAGGGTAGTGAGTGGTGGGATGAAGAAGTAAGAGTATTAGTGAAAGAGAAGAGAGAGGCATTTGGACGATTTTTGCAGGGAAAAAATGCAATTGAGTGGGAGAAGTATAAAAGAAAGAGACAGGAGGTCAAGAGAAAGGTGCAAGAGGTGAAAAAAAGGGCAAATGAGAGTTGGGGTGAGAGACTATCAGTAAATTTTAGGGAGAATAAAAAGATGTTCTGGAAGGAGGTAAATAGGGTGCGTAAGACAAGGGAGCAAATGGGAACTTCAGTGAAGGGCGTAAATGGGGAGGTGAAAACAAGTAGTGGTGATGTGAGAAGGAGATGGAATGAGTATTTTGAAGGTTTGTTGAATGTGTCTGATGACAGAGTGGCAGATATAGGGTGTTTTGGTCGAGGTGGTGTGCAAAGTGAGAGGGTTAGGGAAAATGATTTGGTAAACAGAGAAGAGGTAGTAAAAGCTTTGCGGAAGATGAAAGCCGGCAAGGCAGCAGGTTTGGATGGTATTGCAGTGGAATTTATTAAAAAAGGGGGTGACTGTATTGTTGACTGGTTGGTAAGGTTATTTAATGTATGTATGACTCATGGTGAGGTGCCTGAGGATTGGCGGAATGCGTGCATAGTGCCATTGTACAAAGGCAAAGGGGATAAGAGTGAGTGCTCAAATTACAGAGGTATAAGTTTGTTGAGTATTCCTGGTAAATTATATGGGAGGGTATTGATTGAGAGGGTGAAGGCATGTACAGAGCATCAGATTGGGGAAGAGCAGTGCGGTTTCAGAAGTGGTAGAGGATGTGTGGATCAGGTGTTTACTTTGAAGAATGTATGTGAGAAATACTTAGAAAAGCAAATGGATTTGTATGTAGCATTTATGGATCTGGAGAAGGCATATGATAGAGTTGATAGAGATGCTCTGTGGAAGGTATTAAGAATATATGGTGTGGGAGGCAAGTTGTTAGAAGCAGTGAAAAGTTTTTATCGAGGATGTAAGGCATGTGTACGTGTAGGAAGAGAGGAAAGTGATTGGTTCTCAGTGAATGTAGGTTTGCGGCAGGGGTGTGTGATGTCTCCATGGTTGTTTAATTTGTTTATGGATGGGGTTGTTAGGGAGGTGAATGCAAGAGTCCTGGAAAGAGGGGCAAGTATGAAGTCTGTTGGGGATGAGAGAGCCTGGGAAGTGAGTCAGTTGTTGTTCGCTGATGATACAGCGCTGGTGGCTGATTCATGTGAGAAACTGCAGAAGCTGGTGACTGAGTTTGGTAAAGTGTGTGGAAGAAGAAAGTTAAGAGTAAATGTGAATAAGAGCAAGGTTATTAGGTACAGTAGGGTTGAGGGTCAAGTCAATTGGGAGGTAAGTTTGAATGGAGAAAAACTGGAGGAAGTGAAGTGTTTTAGATATCTGGGAGTGGATCTGTCAGCGGATGGAACCATGGAAGCGGAAGTGGATCATAGGGTGGGGGAGGGGGCGAAAATTTTGGGAGCCTTGAAAAATGTGTGGAAGTCGAGAACATTATCTCGGAAAGCAAAAATGGGTATGTTTGAAGGAATAGTGGTTCCAACAATGTTGTATGGTTGCGAGGCGTGGGCTATGGATAGAGTTGTGCGCAGGAGGATGGATGTGCTGGAAATGAGATGTTTGAGGACAATGTGTGGTGTGAGGTGGTTTGATCGAGTAAGTAACGTAAGGGTAAGAGAGATGTGTGGAAATAAAAAGAGCGTGGTTGAGAGAGCAGAAGAGGGTGTTTTGAAATGGTTTGGGCACATGGAGAGAATGAGTGAGGAAAGATTGACCAAGAGGATATATGTGTCGGAGGTGGAGGGAACGAGGAGAAGAGGGAGACCAAATTGGAGGTGGAAAGATGGAGTGAAAAAGATTTTGTGTGATCGGGGCCTGAACATGCAGGAGGGTGTAAGGAGGGCAAGGAATAGAGTGAATTGGAGCGATGTGGTATACAGGGGTTGACGTGCTGTCAGTGGAGTGAATCAAGGCATGTGAGGCGTCTGGGGTGGACCATGGAAAGCTGTGTAGGTATGTATACACGTGTGTGGACATGTGTATGTACATGTGTATGGGGGGGGGGGGGGGGGTTGGGCCATTTCTTTCGTCTGTTTCCTTGCGCTACCTCGCAGACGCGGGAGACAGCGACAAAGTATAAAAAAAAAAAAAAAAAAAAAAAAAAAAAAAAAAAAAAGATCGCAATTTCTCACATCAGCGAGGTAGCACCAGGAAACAGACAAAAAAAGACCCATCCACTCATATATATACATACATGCACATACAGGTACATATACAACCATGTACATATACATAACATATACTTCCCACATACTCACCCCATGTCACAAAACACTGTTAAACCTAATAACCTTGCTTTTATTCATATTTGCTCTCAACTTCCTCCTTTCACACACTCTTCAAACCTCAGTCATCAACTTATGCAGTTTCTCATTTGAATCCACCACTAGTGCTGTATCATCAGCAAACAACAACTGGTGCACTTCCCAGGACCTTTCATCCCCACAGACTGCATACTTGCTCCTCTCTCCAAGACTTAAATTTACCTCCCTCACCAACCCATCCATAGACAAAGTAAATGACCATGGTGACAACATCCACCCCTGCTGCAGACCAACCTTCACTTAGAACCATTCAATCTCTCTCTTCCTACTCATAAACATACCTTTCATCCTTGATACAAACTTCTCACTGCTTCAAGCAGCTTTATCCCCACAAGGTATCTCTATAAACCCCTATCATATGCTTTCTCCAGATCCATAAATGATGCAGTAATCCATGTTTCTCTGAATGTTTCTTTCACAAATCCATTTGTTTTCTAAATATTTCTCACACATTCTTTAAGCAAACACCAGATCCACATAACCTCTACCACTTCTGAAACCACACTGCTCCTCCCCAGTCTGATGCTCTGTACTTGCCTTCACCCTCTCAATCACTATCCTTCCATACAACTTACCAGGTACACTTAACAAACTCATACCTCTGTAGTTTGAACATTAACTTTAACCCATTGCCTTTATACAGAGGCACTATATATACATTTTGCCAATCCTCAGACACCTCACCATGATCCATACATAAACTGAAAATCTTTACCAACCAATCAACACAGTCATCCCTTTTCTTAATAAATTCAGCTGCCATATTTCATCTTATGCATGGCTTTCACTACCTCTCCTCTCTTAACTAAACCACTTTCCATGACTCTCTCACTTCGCATACCACCCCAAACAAAACACCCTACATCCACCACCATATCATTAAACATGTTCAACAGTCCTTGAAAACACTCAATCATCTCCTCCTCATTTTATCACTACCAATTATCACTTTTCCTTTTGCCTCCTTCACCCATGTTAGCATTTGTTCTCTTGCTTTTTGCACATTATCATCTTTCATTCAAAAATTCTTTTTCTTAAGTTTACTGATACACACTCAACCCAACCATCATTTGCCCTCTTTTTCAACCTCTACATCTTCCTCTTAACCTCCTACTGCTTTTTCTTATACATCCCCCAATCATTTGCACTCCTTCCCTACAGGTACCATACAAATGCCTTTCTTTTCTTGTTCACTAGCAAATTTACTTGATCCCACCATTCACTACCCTTCCTTATCTCCAACATGCATCTCCTACATGTGCTACCACTGTTTCCCTAATTACCTCCCATTCCTCACCCACTCCCCTTGCTTCATTTACTCTCACCTTTTTCCATTCTACACTTAATCTCTCCTGATATTTTCTGATACAAGTCTCTCTTCTAAGCTCACTTACTCTCACCACTCTCTCCTCATCAACACTGTTTTCTCTTTTCAGGAAACCTCTTAAAAAATCTTCACACTCGCCTCCACAAAATATTGATCAGACATCCCATCAGCTGTCCGTCTCACCACATTTATGCCCAAAAGTCTCTCCTTTATGCATCTATCAATTCATATGGAATTCAATAATGCCTGCTGACCATCTATCCCACTCAAATACATACACTTGTATATGTATGTCCCTCTTTTTCGACCAGGTATTCCAAATCACCAATCCTTTTTCAGCACACAATCCCACAAGGAGTTCACTGCTTCCATTCATAATACCAAATACCCAAACCCCCCCTTTATACTTTCAACCGCCACATTATTCACCCTCGAATTCAAATCACCCATCACTAACATCCAGTCTCTTACATCAAAGCTGCTGACACACTCACTTAGCTGCTCCCAAAACACTTGCCTCCTGAGATTATTCTTCTCATGCCTAGGTGTGTTAGCACTGATAATGACCCCACCCTTTGCCATTCATTTTCATTTATATCGACATCAGTCTCTAATTTAGTATATTTTGGCTATTATTTGGGTTCTGTCATACTGAGATGGATCTCTTACTTTTATGTAGAAAACAGGTGAAACTGACGGAGGTTATGCCTTTTACCAATCTAAAGTGATGATATTCATTCAGAGAGATTCAAGAAATGATAAATAAAATTATACAGTATATCAAACTTTTCATATATTTCATACAAGATCCTCTTCAAGTTCTTACCTGAATAAATTAATGACTGTCTACATATCTATAAAAACATAAGAGAAATAACTACAGATGGGAGTGAATTAGTACATTATCTTTATCATCACACTCCTATCACAAGTTTTTGTTTCTTCCTGGGTAAGCTAGAGACTAAATCACCTGTTTCTTTGTTGTTTTACTATTTTCATATATCATTGTATTTTTATCACCACTTTACTTTTTGGTGTTAAAGATTTCTTTTTGTATGTGTTTGAAACCAATCTGGTAAGAGCATTAGGGCAAAATATTTCTGATTTTTCTATGAATGGCTTTAAATCTTTTCTTGTATCAAGCATTCTTACACCAACTTATGTGAACACAACCTCAGCAATTTTGACAACAAGGGCCACATTTGTTCACACTCAGTCTCTAGCTGTCATGTAATAATGCACCGAAACCACAGCTCCCTTTCCACATCCAGGCCCCACAGAACTTTCCATGGTTTACCCCAGACGCTTCACATGTTCTGGCTCAATCCATTGACAGCACGTCGACCCCGGTATACCACATCGTTCCAATTCACTCTATTCCTTACCCGCCTTTCACCCTCCTGCATGTTTAGGCCCCAATCACTCAAAATCTTTTTCATTCCATCTTTCCACCCCCAATTTGGTCTCCCATTTCTCCTCGTTCCCTCCACCTCCGACACATATATCCTCTTGGTCAATCTTTCCTCACTCATTCTCTCCATGTAACCAAACCATTTCAAAACACCCTCTTCTGCACTCTCAACCACACTCTTTTTATTACCACACATCTCTCTTACCCTTACATTACTTACTCGATCAAACCACCTCACGCCACATATTGTCCTCAAACATCTCATTTCCAGCACATCCACCCTCCTCTGCACAACTCTACCTATAGCCCACGCCTCACAACCATATAACATTGTTGGAACCACTATTCCTTCAAACATACCCATTTTTGCTTTCCGAGATAATGTTCTCGACTTCCACACATTCTTCAATGCCCCCAGAACTTTCGCCCCCTCCCCCATCCTATGATTCACTTCCGCTTCCATGGTTCCATCCACTGCCAGATCCACTCCCAGATATCTAAAACACTTCACTTACTCCAGTTTTTCTCCATTTAAACTTACCTCCCAATTGACTTGTCCCTCAACCCTACTGTACTTAATAACCTTGCTCTTATTCACATTTACTCTCAGCTTTCTTCTTTCACACACTTTACCAAACTCAGTCACCAGCTTCTGCAGTTTCTCACATGAATCAGCCACCAGTGCTGTATCATCAGCGAACAACAACTAACTCACTTCCCAAGCTCTCTTATTCACAACAGACTGCATACTTACCCCTCTTTCCAAAACTCTTGCATTTACCTCCCTAACAACCCCATCCATAGCCAAATTAAACAACCATGGCGACATCACACATCCCTGCCGCTAACCTACATTCACTGAGAACCAATCACTTTCCTCTCTTCCTACACGTACACATGCCTTACATCCTCAATAAAAACTTTTCACTGCTTCTAACAACTTGCCTCCCACACAATATATTCTTAATACCTTCCACAGAGCATCTCTATCAACTCTATCATATACCTTCTCCAGATCCATAAATACTACATACAGATCCATTTGCTTTTCTAAGTATTTTCACATACATTCTTCAAAGCAAACATCTGATTCACACATCCTCTACCACTTCTGAAACCACACTGCTCTTCCCCAATCTCATGCTCTGTACATGCCTTCACCCTCTCAATCAATACCCTCCCATATAATTTACCAGGAATACTCAACAAACTTATACCTCTGTAATTTGAGCACTCACTTTTATCCCCTTTGCCTTTGTACAATGGCACTATGCAAGCATTCCGCCAATCCTCAGGCACCTCACATGAGTCATACATACATTAAATAACCTTACCAACCAGTCAACAATACAGTCACTCCCTTTTTTAATAAATTCCACTGCAATACCACCCTAACCCACTGCCTTGCCGGCTTTCATCTGCAAAGCTTTTACTACTTCTTCTGTTTACCAAGTCATTCTCCCTAACCCTCTCACTTTGCACACCTATATCTGCCACTCAATCATCAAACACATTCAACAAACCTTCAAAATACTCACTCCATCTCCTTCTCACATCACCACTACTTGTTATCACCTCCCCATTAGCCCCCTTCACTGAAGTTCCCATTTGTTCCCTTGTCTTACACACTATTATTTACCTCCTTCCAAAACATCTTTTTATTCTCCCTAAAATTTAATGATACTCTCTCACCCCAACTCTCATTTGCCCTCTTTTTCACCTCCTGCACCTTTCTCTTGACCTCCTGCCTCTTTCTTTTATACATCTCCCACTCATTTGCATTATTTCCCTACAAAAATCGTCCAAATGCCTCTCTCTTCTCTTTCACTAATAATGTTACTTCTTCATTCCACCACTCATTACCCTTTCTAATCTGCTCACCTCCCATGCTTCTCATGCCACAAGAATCTTTTGTGCAAGCCATCACTGCTTCCCTAAATACATCCCATTCCTCTCCCACTCCCCTTACCCTTATGTCCTTTGTTCTCACCTTTTTCCATTCTGTACTCAGTCTCTCCTGGTACTTCCTCCAATATATTTCAATTAATTTCATACTAAAATTTTTCATGGTTTTGTCACACCTAATCTGCTCTACCTATTTTTCTTATATTTTTCAACTTACACAAGTAATTATTAATTCGTTCATAAGGCAAGAACCTTCTCAAAAGAACTGCGTAAACAAATATATGAAAAACACAACAAGCCATAGGATTTTATCAATCATATTTTATATGTTTTAAAACATGATCATCTGGAAGGATGTAAGACCTCCATCTATTTCAACTATTTTCTCCACTGAGTTTCCAAATAGATAGATAATAATCAATTCATGAACTAGGTAGGAACCTACTGAAGAGAACTGTGCACAAAGATTATGTAAAAATACAATTTACTATATTCTAAATATCATGTGTTAAATGTTTTTAACTGAAGGAAAGCATGTGATCCAAGCTAAAATAAAAAACTCATGAAGGTTATTTTAAATTTGAATTTTAGACATTCACAGTTTCAAAGTTTTTACCTACAATACTATTCATGAAGGACCAAAATAGACGTTACCATTGCTGCAGTGTGCAAATGCTGTCCTCTTAGCTAAATCTGAGGAAGAGACAAATAGAATGGAAGGCCATTTAATGATGTGTGTGTGTGTGTGTGTGTGTGTGTGTAGGAAGAGAGCACTGAGAGTACATGTGAATAAGAGTAATTCTCTAACTTCTAAAGGAACTAGAGTTCACTGTTTCATATCAGTATACATAATGAACTCGAAGTTGTGAATGAAAAATCTAAAAGTAAAAGTAAAAAAAAGATAACAATGTGTATGCATGTATGCATAAGTTGAAAACCAAGTCTTTCATGGGAGAAAATTTGTAAGTGAACTAAAAGTTATGGTGAACGAGGAAAAATTTAATCATACAATGTGCATGAAGTTTGAATGAAGGAGTCCATGTTCTAACCCTGAGGTATGAACAAGATCTTTCTTTCACACAAGTTCATTATTTTGAAATACTGCACATGCAACTTAGCATCATGAACAAATGAATGAGCCTTAGAGGAAAACTTTTTCATTTGACTCTTTCGTTTGTCCCTTCTTTTGGAAATTAATACAGGAGGGGAGGACTTCCAGCCCCATTCTCCCATCCCTCAGTTGCCTTCTTTGACATTCTGGAGATTGGTGGGCAATATTCTCTCTCCCTTACCAAAGATTGTAAACACTGAAGTCCATGTTTTACTCCTGCACACTAGACATGGGTTGAGGATGCATTTGAGTGATACTCAGGACCTGTATCTATCTATTTAAATATCTATCCATCACAACCACTACCTTTCCAAAATGATGGGGAGGATCAGTTACTCACAATATCTCCAACATCACTTACTTCCATTCAGTTTCACATTACCATCCCATGCCTAGTATGGTGAGGTGAAATGTGAATTTCAAGTTATAAAAGTGCTTTGAACTTTTTCACTTTACACATAATTTTTATCAATTGTAAGCATGGTCTCCAATCGTACCACTTTCATCTACAAACTGCTTCCATTGCATATACCTGATCCATCCTGAAAATATGGAATCAAACTAACGATAATAAACAGACAGATGTTACAGGGTCTGCTGCTATTACATGGTTTGCTGGGTGAAGAATCCCTGACATTTCTTTAAAAGGATATAAACTGAGAAAAAGCTGAATAACCAACTCAGACAAAATGAACAATGAGTATGATATCCACCAGACTGACAATCTAATCTAGAGTATATAAAAATTTTGCTAACAAGATATGATCACATATCACTATGTATCATGTGAAATGCAACCCATCACTGATAGTCTGAATAATAAAGGTACTGATAAGATACTTCCTAAACTGTAATGAAATAATATACAAAATACTCCAAGAGGCATTCCATCCTATGTGCCAAAAAAATGTCTACACAGAGAAGAATGAGAAACTAAGATTCTTGTTTACAGTACCATCAGGATCCTGTTGCAAGTGAGAGTGGTTATCATCACCCCGACACATGGTGAGGAGCTGGGACTGAAATAGACGAGCAAAGTGTGCAAAATTTGTAGAGTTAGGACGAAGTGACAACAGCTGGCGAATCCTTGAACCCATAGCTTGTCCAAATGTCCACCCAGATGTGAGATGGTTCTCTTCCCAAATACGAAGCATCTGTAAAAACAAGAGTAGTTTCATGCACACATAATAACAATGTATAATCATGGAGTTATATCATTCAAGAGTGAAAACCATTTTGAACCCTGACTCAACACAATGTACTTATATCATTCCATACCAAAGATGTCACAAACTAGAAATAGAAATAATGCATCCATATAATTACCTCTCTCTCTATTTATGTGAGTCACAAATCAGTAGATGCTATCTAACTATCATCCTTACTTCATTCCTAATTTAATTGGGTGGACCAGGAACACAACCTATGCAGGTGCACATCCAAGATTTGGTCAGGTGGGGATTATCAAATTGCTAAGAAAATGTGAAAACCTCAAATTATATGTGGTAAGTACACATTCTTACCTATTCTTTGTAAGAGCTCATTTAAATTGCACAGAACAAAACTATTATAGCCACTGGGAATGTCAACTTCATTTTTCAAGAAATTAAAGATGAACTACATAAAATATAACAGCAGGACTAGTTTAAAGACCCCCTGCATAGACACCAGAGGTAGACAAACAATTTCATGATCAGTGAAGAAATATCTGTAATGAACAAGATTCTATCATAGAATATGAGTGTGAATGAATGTGGACTTTGTTGTCATTCCCGAGCACTACCTCGCATGCGCATCGGGGGAGGGGAATGCCATTTCATGTGTGGAAGGGTGGCAACGGGAATGGATGAGGGCAGCAATTATGAATATGCACTTGTGTATATAAGTATATGTCTGTGCATGTATATCTATGTATGCATTGTAATGTATAGGTATGTATATGTGCGTGTGTGGGTGTGTAGGTATTTACGTGTATGTGGGTGGGTTAGGCCATCTTTCCATCTCTAATTTGGTCTCCCACTTCTCCTCTTTCCCTCCACCTCTGACACATATATCCTCTTTGTCAATCTTTCCTCACTCATTCTCTCCATGTGACCAAACCATTTCAAAACACCCTCTTCTGCTCTCTCAACCACACTCTTTTTATTACCACACGTCTTTCTTACCCTTTCATTACTTACTCGATCAAACCACCTCACACCACATATTGTCCTTAAACATCTCATTTCCAGCTCATCCACCCTCCTCCACACAACTCTATCTATTTCCCAAGCCTCACAACCATACAACGTTGTTGGCACCACTATTCCTTCAAACATACCCATTTTTGCTTTCCAAGACAACGTTCTCACCTTTTACACATTTTTCAACGCTCCCAGAACTTTCACCCCCTTCCCACCCTATGATTCACTTCCGCTTCCATGGTTCAATCTGCTGCCAAATCCACTCACAGATATCTTAAACACTTTACTTCCTCCAGTTTCTCTCCATTCAAACATACCTCCCAACTGACTTGTCCCTCAAACATACTGTACCAAATAACCTTGCTCTTATTCACATTTACTCTCAGCTTTCTTCTTTCACACACTTTACCAAATTCAGTCACCAGCTTCTGCAGTTTCTCACATGAATCTGCCACCAGCGCTGTATCATCAGCGAACAACAACTGACTCACTTCCCAAGCACTCTCACCCACAACAGACTGCATACTTGCCCCTCTTTCCAAAACTCTTGCATTCACCTCCCTAACAACCCCAGCCATAAACAAATTAAACAACCATGGAGACATCACATACCCCTGCCGCAAACCTACATTCACTGAGAACCAATCACTTTCCTCTCTTCCTACACGTACACATGCCTTACATCCTCGATAAAATCTTTTCACTGCTTCTAACAACTTGCCTCCCACACCATATATTCTTAATACCTTCCACAGAGCATCTCTATCAACTCTATCATATGCCTTCTCCAGATCCATAAATGCTACATACAAATCCATTTGCTTTTCTAAGTATTTCTCACATACAGTCTTCAAAGCAAACACCTGATCCACACATCCTCTACCACTTCTGAAACCACACTGCTCTTCCCCAATCTCATGCTCTGTACATGCCTTCACCCTCTCAATCAATACCCTCCCATATAATTTACCAGGAATACTCAACAAACTTATACCTCTGTAATTTGAGCACTCACTCTTATCTCCTTTGCCTTTGTACAATGGCACTATGCACGCATTCCGCCAATCCTCAGGCACCTCACCATGAGTCATACGTACATTAAATAACTTTACCAACCAGTCAACTATACAGTCACCCCCTTTTTTAATAAATTCCACTGCAATACCATCCAAACCTGCTGCCTTGCCAGCTTTCATATAAATACATATTATCTATTTATCATATATTTATATATATATTTTGCTTTGTCGCTGTCTCCCGCGTTAGCGAGGTAGTGCAAGGAAACAGACGAAAGAATGGCCCAACCCGCCCACATACACATGTATATACATACATGTCCACCCATGCACAATATACATATCTATACATCTCAATGTACACATATATATACACACACAGACATATACATATATACACATGTACATAATTCATACTGTCTGCCTTTATTTGTTCCCATCGCCACCTCACCACACATGGAATAACAACCCCCTTCCCCCTCATGTGTGCAAGGTAGCACTAGGAAAAACACCAAAGGCCCCATTCGTTCACACTCAGTCTCTAGCTGTCATGTAATAATGCACCGAAACCACAGCTCCCTTTCCACATCCAGGCCCCACACACTTTCCATGGTTTACCCCAGATGCTTCACATGCCCTGGTTCAATCCATTTACAGCACGTCAACCCCGGTATACCACATCGTTCCAATTCACTCTATTCCTTGCACACCTTTCACCCTCCTGCATGTTCGGGCCCCGATCACTCAAAACCTTTTTCACTCCATCTTTCCACCTCCAATTTGGTCTCCCACTTCTCCTCGTTCCCTCCACCTCTGAGACATATATCCTCTTGGTCAATCTTTCCCCACTCATTCTCTCCATGTGACCAAACCATTTCAAAACACCCTCTTCTGCTCTCTCAACCAGCTCTTTTTATTTCCACACATCTCTCTCACCCTTACATTACTTACTCGATCAAACAACCTCACACCACATATTGCCCTCAAACATCTCATTTCCAGCACATCCACCCTCCTGTGCACAACTCTATCCATAGCCCTCGCCTTGCAACCATACAACATTGTTGGAACCACTATTCCTTCAAACATACCCATTTTTGCTTTCCGAAATAATGTTCTCGATTTCCAAACATTCTTCAAGGCTCCCAGAATTTTCGCCCCCTCCCCCACCCTATGATTCACTTCCGCTTCCATGGTTCTATCCGCTGCCAGATCCACTCCCAGATATCTAAAACACTTTACTTCCTCCAGTTTTTCTCCATTCAAACTTACCTCCCAATTGACTTGACCCTCAACCCTACTGTACCTAATTACCTTGCTCTTATTCACATTTACTCTTAACTTTCTTCTTTCACACACTACCAAACTCAGTCACCAGCTTCTGCAGTTTCTCACATGAATCAGCCACCAGCGCTGTATCATCAGCAAACAACAACTGACTCACTTCCCAAGATCTCTCATCCACAACAGACTGCATACTTGCCCCTCTTTCCAAAACTCTTGCATTCACCTCCCTAACAACCCCATCCATAAACAAATTAAACAACCATGGAGACATCACACACCCCTGCCGCAAACCTACATTCACTGAGAGCCAATCACTTTCCTCTCTTCCTACACGTACACATGCCTTACATCCTCGATAAAAACTTTTCACTGCTTCTAACAACTTTCCTCCCACACCATATATTCTTAATACCTTCCACAGAGCATCTCTATCAACTATATCATATGCCTTCTCCAGATCCATAAATGCTACATACAAATCCATTTGTTTTTGTAAGTATTTCTCGCATATATTCTTCAAAGCAAACACCTGATCCACACATCCTCTACCACTTCTGAAACCACACTGCTCTTCCCCAATCTGATACTCTGTACATGCCTTCACCCTCTCAATCAATACCCTCCCATATAATTTACCAGGAATACTCAACAAACTTATACCTCTGTAATTTGAGCACTCACTCTTATCTCCTTTGCCTTTGTACAATGGCACTATGCACGCATTCCGCCAATCCTCAGGCACCTCACCATGAGTCATACGTACATTAAATAACTTTACCAACCAGTCAACTATACAGTCATCCCCTTTTTTAATAAATTCCACTGCAATACCATCCAAACCTGCTGCCTTGCAGCTTTCATATAAATACATATTATCTATTTATCATATATTTATATATATATTTTGCTTTGTCGCTGTCTCCCGCGTTAGCGAGGTAGTGCAAGGAAACAGACGAAAGAATGGCCCAACCCGCCCACATACACATGTATATACATACATGTCCACCCATGCACAATATACATATCTATACATCTCAATGTACACATATATATACACACACAGACATATACATATATACACATGTACATAATTCATACTGTCTGCCTTTATTTGTTCCCATCGCCACCTCACCACACATGGAATAACAACCCCCTTCCCCCTCATGTGTGCAAGGTAGCACTAGGAAAAACACCAAAGGCCCCATTCGTTCACACTCAGTCTCTAGCTGTCATGTAATAATGCACCGAAACCACAGCTCCCTTTCCACATCCAGGCCCCACACACTTTCCATGGTTTACCCCAGATGCTTCACATGCCCTGGTTCAATCCATTTACAGCACATCAACCCCGGTATACCCCATCGTTCCAATTCACTCTATTCCTTGCACACCTTTCACCCTCCTGCATGTTCGGGCCCCGATCACTCAAAACCTTTTTCACTCCATCTTTCCACCTCCAATTTGGTCTCCCACTTCTCCTCGTTCCCTCCACCTCTGAGACATATATCCTCTTGGTCAATCTTTCCCCACTCATTCTCTCCATGTGACCAAACCATTTCAAAACACCCTCTTCTGCTCTCTCAACCAGCTCTTTTTATTTCCACACATCTCTCTCACCCTTACATTACTTACTCGATCAAACAACCTCACACCACATATTGCCCTCAAACATCTCATTTCCAGCACATCCACCCTCCTGTGCACAACTCTATCCATAGCCCTCGCCTTGCAACCATACAACATTGTTGGAACCACTATTCCTTCAAACATACCCATTTTTGCTTTCCGAAATAATGTTCTCGATTTCCAAACATTCTTCAAGGCTCCCAGAATTTTCGCCCCCTCCCCCACCCTATGATTCACTTCCGCTTCCATGGTTCTATCCGCTGCCAGATCCACTCCCAGATATCTAAAACACTTTACTTCCTCCAGTTTTTCTCCATTCAAACTTACCTCCCAATTGACTTGACCCTCAACCCTACTGTACCTAATTACCTTGCTCTTATTCACATTTACTCTTAACTTTCTTCTTTCACACACTACCAAACTCAGTCACCAGCTTCTGCAGTTTCTCACATGAATCAGCCACCAGCGCTGTATCATCAGCAAACAACAACTGACTCACTTCCCAAGATCTCTCATCCACAACAGACTGCATACTTGCCCCTCTTTCCAAAACTCTTGCATTCACCTCCCTAACAACCCCATCCATAAACAAATTAAACAACCATGGAGACATCACACACCCCTGCCGCAAACCTACATTCACTGAGAGCCAATCACTTTCCTCTCTTCCTACACGTACACATGGTTTACATCCTCGATAAAAACTTTTCACTGCTTCTAACAACTTTCCTCCCACACCATATATTCTTAATACCTTCCACAGAGCATCTCTATCAACTATATCATATGCCTTCTCCAGATCCATAAATGCTACATACAAATCCATTTGTTTTTGTAAGTATTTCTCGCATATATTCTTCAAAGCAAACACCTGATCCACACATCCTCTACCACTTCTGAAACCACACTGCTCTTCCCCAATCTGATACTCTGTACATGCCTTCACCCTCTCAATCAATACCCTCCCATATAATTTACCAGGAATACTCAACAAACTTATACCTCTGTAATTTGAGCACTCACTCTTATCCCCTTTGCCTTTGTACAATGGCACTATGCAAGCATTCCGCCAATCCTCAGGCACCTCACCATGAATCATACATACATTAAATAAACTTACCAACCAGTCAACAATACAGTCATCCCCTTTTTTAATAAATTCCACAGCAATGCCATCCAAACCTGCTGCCTTGCCGGCTTTCATCTTCCGTAGAGCTTTTACTACCTCTTCTCTATTTACCAAATCATTTTCCCTAACCCTCTCACTTTGCACACCACCTCGACCAAGACACCCCACATCTGCCACTCTATCATCGAACACATTCAACAAACCTTCAAAATACTCACTCCATCTCCTTCTCACATCACCACTACTTGTTATCACCTCCCCATTTGCCCCCTTCACTGAAGTTCCCATTTGCTCCCTTGTCTTACGCACTTTATTTACCTCCTTCCAAAACATCTTTTTATTCTCCCTGAAATTTAATGTTACTCTCTCGCCCCAACTCTCATTTGCCCTCTTTTTCACCTCTTGCACCTTTCTCTTGACCTCCTGCCTCTTTCTTTTATACCTCTCCCACTCATTTGCATTTTTTCCCTGCAAAAATCGTTCAAATGCCTCTCTCTTCTCTTTCACTAATAATCTTACTTCTTCATTCCACCACTCACTACCTTTTCTAATCAACCCACCTCCCACGCTTCTCATGCCACAAGCATCTTTTGCGCTAGCCATTACTGCTTCCCTAAATACATCCCATTCCTCTCCCACTCCCCTTACCTTCTTTGTTCTCACCTTTTTCCATTCTGTACTCAGTTTCTCCTGGTACTTCCTCATACAAGTCTCCTTCCCAAGCTCACTTACTCTCACCACTCTCTTCACCCCAACATTCTCTCTTCTTTTCTGAAAACCCCCACAACTCTTCACCTTTGCTTCCACAAGATAATGATCAGACATCCCTCCAGTTGCACCTCTCAGCACATTAACATCCAAAAGTCTCTCTTTCATGCGTCTATCAATTAACACGTAATCCAATAATGCTCTCTGGCCATCTCTCCTACTTACATACGTATACTTATGTATATCTCGCTTTTTAAACCAGGTATTCCCAATCACCAGTCCTTTTTCAGCACATAAATCTACAAGCTCTTCACCATTTCCATTTACAACACTGAACACTCCATGTATACCAATTATTCCCTCAACTGCCACATTACTCACCTTTGCATTCAAATCACCCATCACTATAACCTGGTTTTTTGCATCAAAACCACTAACACACTCATTCAGCTGCTCCCAAAACACTTGCCTCTCATGATCTTTCTTCTCTTGCCCAGGTGCATATGCACCAATAATCACCCATCTCTCTCCATCAACTTTCAGTTTTACCCATATCAATCTAGAATTTACTTTCTTACACTCTATCACATACTCCCACAAATCCTGATTCAGGAGTAGTGCTACTTCTTCCCTTGCTCTTGTCCTCTCACTAACCCCTGACTTAACTCCCAAGACATTCCCAAACCACTCTTCCCCTTTACCCTTTAGCTTCGCTTCACTCAGAGCCAAAACATCCAGGTTCCTTTCCTCAAACATACTACCTATCTCTCCTTTTTTCTCATCTTGGTTACATCCACACACATTTAGACACCCCAATCTGAGCCTTCGAGGAGGATGAGCACTCCTTGCGTGACTCCTTCTGTTTCCCCTTTTAGAAAGTTAAAATACAAGGAGGGGAGGGTTTCTGGCCCCCCGCTCCCGTCCCCTTTAGTCGCGTGAGGAATGCGTGGGAAGTATTCTTAATTCCCTATCCTCAGGGATACAATATAAATACATACATACACAAATATACACATGTAAATATTCATGCCTGCTCGCCGTCATCCATCCACAACCAGAAATGGCACAAAATGCATGAAAGAAAAGAAAAAAATTATAACATATCCAGTCTCTACTCCTCCCCACATCTAATCACCACTTCCTGCATCAGAGGTAGCCCCAAGAAAAAGACAAAAAAGGCTACATCCTCTTGCATCCATACACGAGCTCTCATGTGTAATGCATTGAAACTACAGCTCCCTATCCACATCCAAGCCCCATAGGCCCCATGTTTTTCTACAATTCAGCATGACAAGAGGCAATGTAAATGATATAATAACTAACTGATCATAGCCCTCAGGTCAAAAGATCAAACATTCTTACCTCATAAAACATGTCCCGTTGTTTCCGGAATATGTGAAATGACTGATCACTGGGAAAGTTATTTCTATTATCAGTGTCTGTCTGGAAAGAGACACCACCAATTGGAGATTTTGGAGCCTGATAGAGGAAAGGAGCTGGTGGAGGACTTTCCAGAAATTCTAAAAGGCATCTCTGTAACTCTTCTGAGAAATCCTGAATGCATGGATTTTCTGATAAAAGTTTAAGTGTACCTTTATCTAAAAGCTTTATAAGTTCTATCGTCATCAAAAGTACGTTTGTGGCAAAATAAACACAATTATGTGGAGTGCTAAGATAGCAGTCACTTAACTGATCATTTCCCTCCAAGTCTTCAGACCCAATAATCACACGAACTGTCAGAAGCTGCATCAGATAGTACAATTCCACCATGATACTTGGAGCCATATTATACAATATTAATTCAGCATATATTTTAGCAAGAGTATCAAGGCAGCGCTTGTTAGTGACTAGATCAGGAGATGCTCGAACAAAGTCGCTGGAAGTCTCCACCTGCTTGCGATGAGCCTGGTTTAGTATAGACTCTTTACCCAAAAACTTATTTTCTTTTCCACTACTATTAACACTGGCACCAGTTTCTTGCCTTTTAAGTCTTTCTTGGCGCAATAACTCCCTTTCTTCTTCCATTGTTTTACTGCCTCCATCTTCACCTGTTAAAAATGAAATACTTGGAGAGTAGCTCTGCGGAACACCAAACACTGCCTTAGAACTCTGACTAAATGGAGAACTCTTGTTCAACTGGCGTGCAGTAGTAGTTACAATCCGTGTGGGATTAATCCTCCTTTTCTGCGGTCTGTCATGAGACAGAGTGCTTCCTACCACTGGAAAGGCTTCTTGATCACTAATATCTAGGATTTTTGGCATTTCCTGATGATGCAGGGACCTTCCTCTACCCACTGGTGAACTATCAATATCTCTTGGTAAAGGACTCTTTTTTCTATTTACCAACTTTGAATCCATGGTAATGAAATCTCCTAAGCTTAATCTCTGCTCACTATGTTTTAACTCGCTGCTGTGGACCCTCCAACCCCCATGATCAACACCATTCAAACTCTGTCTTTTTCCACGCTGATGATGCTCACGAGGTGATGGCTTTGGTGAGTCATACTCAGGACTGATGCTGCATTTACTGTGCAAAGATTTCTGGTTGGTGCAGCTATTCACAGGGAGGTACAGTGAGGGACTTGCATTTTCAGCATACATGAGACCAGAATTAGGTTCTTGAAGAACGAGCTCTAACTTTGAGGCTTGCACTTCTTCCTGAGAATTTGATGACTGTTCCTGAAAAAGAGAAAAAATTATAATAATGATTGTCCTTACAAATCAAATTCCCCTTATCAATAGTTTGAAAATTGCCTGTTGTGTTCTCAAAAAAAAACCATGAGTATTATAACCTAATAAAGAAGGAAAGAATGTAGCTGACATTACATCAAACCACACAGATTTTTTCTGAAAAAATATGATTCATATGGTTTGATCAAGTAAGTAATGAAATGGTAAGAGAACTGTGTAGTAATAAAAAGAGTGTAGTTAAGAGAGCAAAAGAGGGTGTATTGAAATGGTTTGGTCACATGGAGAGAATCAGTGAGGAAAGATTGACTAAAAGGATATATGTGTCCAAGGTGGAGGAAACGAGGAGAAGTGAGAGACCAAAGTGGAGGTGGAAGGATGGAGTGAAAAAGATTTTGAGCGAACGGGGCCTGAACACACAGTAGAGTGAAAGGCATAAAAGGAATGGAGTGAATTGGAACGATGAGGTATAACGGGGTCAACGTGCTGTCAATGGACTGAACCAGGAATGTGAAACATCAGGGGTAAACCATGGAAAGTTTTGTGGGGCCTGGATGTGGAAAGGGAGCTGTGGTTTCAGTGCATTATACATGAAAGCTAGAGATTGAGTGTGAACGAATGTGGCCTTTGTTGTCTTTTTATAATGTTACCTCGCACACATGCAGGGAGAGGGGGTTGTCATTTCATGTGTGGAGGGGTGGCGACGGGAATGAATAAGGGCAGACGGTATGAATTATGTACATGTGTATATATGTATATGTCTGTGTGTGTATATAAATGTATACGTTGAGATGTATAGGTATATATATGTGTGTGTGTGGACTTGTATGCATATACATGTGTATGTGGGTGGGTTGGGCCATTCTTTTGTCTGTTTCCTTGTGCTACCTCACTAATGCGGGAGACAGCGACAAAGTATAATAAATATAAATAATTTTCTTTCTGCCCCTCAATTACAGGATAAGCAGAAAATGGAAATATTCAGACGCTTACTTATAGTTGGGATTTACATCCATAGTAAACAATGGTACTGATATTCCACGGTGAGTACTTTGTCAAAAAAACATCAGCCAATTATTCAATGAAGCCAAGCCTTCTTACTCGACATCTGGAGAAAGCTCACCCAAAATTCAAAGACAAAGATTCAAACTTTTTCAAGCATAAAGAAACAGTGCTCAAGACACAATGACTGGCTCCAAGTGGTAGTATTTTCCATCCAACCAGTGCAGCAGAAGGCATCCCATGAAGTTTCACTTTTAACAGCCAAACAAAAGAAAGCTCATACCACTGGAGAAGACCTTGTCCTTCTAAGAGTGAAAGAAACATTATGTTGTTTCCATGGAGAGGAATCTGCAAAACACTTAACTCTTTCTCCCTGTCTAACAATGCAGTCCAACAACGAACAGAAGAAATGTATATGGATATTTTGCCGCAAATGATTGGTGAAATTCCTAAGTTTGATATTAGGTTTTCAATTCAACTTGATAAGTCCACAGATGTCACAATTTGTGTTCAGTTAGTTGCATACACTCGGTATGTAGGAAATGAAGGCATCAAGGAAGAGTTATTGATGAATGCAGCACTAGAAGCAACAACTAAAACACACATCTTTTTCAAACACTATAGTTTAAAATGGGAAAATCTTAAAGGCTGCACAACTAATGGGGCACCAGCTCATGTCAGGGATGTAGCTCCTCATGTAACATTTATGCATTGCATGATCAATTGGTTGGCTTTGGCATATAGGATCCTGCCTGGTGAGCTATCCAGTGTATTGTCACTGGTGGTCAAGATGGTTAACCACGTAAAAGGGTGTGCTCTTAACAGCCAGTTAACTAAACTGCTGTGTGAAGATTTTGGTGCTGCCCACTGTGTACTTCTGTTCCATACCAATGTGCACTGGCTTTCCTGTGGAAATGTAACAAAGCATGTCTATGAGCTTCAAGGAGAATTGCTTGAATATTTTCAACATTCTAATGAACATGAAGATTTTGTCACTTCCTTGAAGGATCATTTCTTCCTTCTTAATCTTGCTTACCCTGTTGATAAATTTGTTGCTCTTAATATGCCAGAGTCTTCAAGGAACAGATACAACAGTTTGTGAATTTGTGCCTAAGCTCAGAGCATTTCTTGCAAAACTTCACCTGAGAATAAATATCCCTAAACACTGTACTACATGAATTTCATTTTTAGTGTACAAATTAATCAAGAACCTACTAAAGAGAACTATGTTAAAATAACATAAAAATAAATTTCATCATATCATATGAGTTTCGACAGAAGGCCAAAATTGCATGAAACAATTCTCAAAACTTTATGTAGACCATGGTAAAAATATACAGTGCTGTACCAAATAATACAATAAACATAACTTAAACCATGAAAATACTACATGATACAGTGCAAGCTGAAAACAATACAACAGCTACTTTCTCTTCAGCAGGCTCATCACCCAACCCATGCTCTGCCACCAATACTGCACACAGCTGCCAACCTTGATCATCATATGTATGCAGTTAAGTACATGGATGTCTTTCCTTTTTCATGCTTTTTTTTTTTTTTTTTATACTTTGTCGCTGTCTCCCGCGTTTGCGAGGTAGCGCAAGGAAACAGACGAAAGAAATGGCCCAACCCCCCCCATACACATGTATATACATACGTCCACACACGCAAATATACATACCTACACAGCTTTCCATGGTTTACCCCAGACGCTTCACATGCCTTGATTCAATCCACTGACAGCACGTCAGCCCCGGTATACCACATCGCTCCAATTCACTCTATTCCTTGCCCTCCTTTCACCCTCCTGCATGTTCAGGCCCCGATCACACAAAATCCTTTTCACTCCATCTTTCCACCTCCAATTTGGTCTCCCTCTTCTCCTTGTTCCCTCCACCTCCGACACATATATCCTCTTGGTCAATCTTTCCTCACTCATCCTCTCCATGTGCCCAAACCACTTCAAAACACCCTCTTCTGCTCTCTCAACCACGCTCTTTTTATTTCCACACATCTCTCTTACCCTTACGTTACTCACTCGATCAAACCACCTCACACCACACATTGTCCTCAAACATCTCATTTCCAGCACATCCATCCTCCTGCGCACAACTCTATCCATAGCCCACGCCTCGCAACCATACAACATTGTTGGAACCACTATTCCTTCAAACATACCCATTTTTGCTTTCCGAGATAATGTTCTCGACTTCCACACATTCTTCAAGGCCCCCAGAATTTTCGCCCCCTCCCCCACCCTATGATCCACTTCCGCTTCCATGGTTCCATCCGCTGCCAGATCCACTCCCAGATATCTAAAACACTTCACTTCCTCCAGTTTTTCTCCATTCAAACTCACCTCCCAATTGACTTGACCCTCAACCCTACTGTACCTAATTACCTTGCTCTTATTCACATTTACTCTTAACTTTCTTCTTCCACACACTTTACCAAACTCAGTCACCAGCTTCTGCAGTTTCTCACAAGAATCAGCCATCAGCGCTGTGTCATCAGCGAACAACAACTGACTCACTTCCCAAGCTCTCTCATCCCCAACAGACTTCATACTTGCCCCTCTTTCCAAAACTCTTGCATTTACCTCCCTAACAACCCCAGCCATAAACAAATTAAACAACCATGGAGACATCACACACCCCTGCCGCAAACCTACATTCACTGAGAACCAATCACTTTCCTCTCTTCCTACACGTACACATGCCTTACATCCTCGATAAAAACTTTTCACTGCTTCTAACAACTTTCCTCCCACACCATATATTCTTAATACCTTCCACAGAGCATCTCTATCAACTCTATCATATGCCTTCTCCAGATCCATAAATGCTACATACAAATCCATTTGCTTTTCTAAGTATTTCTCACATACATTCTTCAAAGCAAACACCTGATCCACACATCCTCTACCACTTCTGAAACCACACTGCTCTTCCCCAATCTGATGCTCTGTACATGCCTTCACCCTCTCAATCAATACCCTCCCATATAATTTACCAGGAATACTCAACAAACTTATACCTCTGTAATTTGAGCACTCACTCTTATCCCCTTTGCCTTTGTACAATGGCACTATGCACGCATTCCGCCAATCCTCAGGCACCTCACCATGAGTCATACATACATTAAATAACCTTACCAACCAGTCAACAATACAGTCACCCCCTTTTTTAATAAATTCCACTGCAATACCATCCAAACCTGCTGCCTTGCCAGCTTTCATCTTCCGCAAAGCTTTCACTACCTCTTCTCTGTTTACCAAATCATTTTCCCTAACCCTCTCACTTTGCACACCACCTCGACCAAAACACCCTATATCTGCCACTCTATCATCAAACACATTCAACAAACCTTCGAAATACTCACTCCATCTCCTTCTCACATCACCACTACTTGTTATCACCTCCCCATTTGCGCCCTTCACTGAAGTTCCCATTTGCTCCCTTGTCTTACGCACTTTATTTACCTCCTTCCAGAACATCTTTTTATTCTCCCTAAAATTTAATGATACTCTCTCACCCCAACTCTCATTTGCCCTTTTTTTCACCTCTTGCACCTTTCTCTTGACCTCCTGTCTCTTTCTTTTATACATCTCCCACTCAATTGCATTTTTTCCCCTGCAAAAATCGTCCAAATGCCTCTCTCTTCTCTTTCACTAATACTCTTACTTCTTCATCCCACCACTCACTACCCTTTCTAATCAACCCACCTCCCACTCTTCTCATGCCACAAGCATCTTTTGCGCAATCCATCACTGATTCCCTAAATACATCCCATTCCTCCTTCTTACTTATTACTTTTAACAACTCACATAACACTCAAGATGTAACATTCATGTATTCCTTGAACTTATTGGTGGTTTTCTTTCCAGAATAATGTTATAATTCTATTCATGCATTACTTGCACCAAAATACATGTTTGCTGTGTGAACACAGTACATCTTATCCTTGTCAGTTGCTGTTCGCTGATGATACAGCACTAGTGGCTGATTCAAGTGAGAAACTGCAAAAGTTGGTGACTGAGTTAAAGGTGTCAAAAGGAGAAAGTTTAGAGAAAATGTGAATAAAAGCAAGGTCATTAGGTTCAGCAAGGTTCAGGGACAAGTAATTGGGATTTAAGTTTGAATGGAGAAAGGTTGGAGGAAGTGAAGTGTTTTAGATATCTGGGAGTGGACTTGGCAGCAAATGGAATCATGGAACCAGAAGTGAGTCACAGGATGGGGCAGGGGGCGAAGGTTCTGAGAGCAGTGAAGAAAGTGTGGATGATTAATTTACTTTTTTTTTTTTTTGCTTTGTCGCTGTCTCCCGCGTTTGCGAGGTAGCGCAAGGAAACAGACGAAAGAAATGGCCCAACCCACCCCCATACACATGTATATACATACGTCCACACACGCAAAATATACATACCTACACAGCTTTCCATGGTTTACCCCAGACGCTTCACATGCCTTGATTCAATCTACTGACAGCACGTCAACCCCGGTATACCACATCGATCCAATTCACTCTATTCCTTGCCCTCCTTTCACCCTCCTGCATGTTAAGGCCCCAATCACACAAAATCTTTTTCACTCCATCTTTCCACCTCCAATTTGGTCTCCCTCTTCTCCTCGTTCCCTCCACCTCTGAGACATATATCCTCTTGGTCAATCTTTCCTCACTCATTCTCTCCATGTGCCCAAACCATTTCAAAACACCCTCTTCTGCTCTCTCAACCATGCTCTTTTTATTTCCACACACCTCTCTTACCCTTACGTTACTTACTCGATCAAACCACCTCACACCACACATTGTCCTCAAACATCTCATTTCCAGCACATCCATCCTCCTGCGCACAACTCTATCCATAGCCCACGCCTCGCAACCATACAACATTGTTGGAACCACTATTCCTTCCAACATACCCATTTTTGCTTTCCGAGATAATGTTCTAGACTTCCACACTTTCTTCAAGGCTCCCAGAATTTTCGCCCCCTCCCCCACCCTATGATCCACTTCCGCTTCCATGGTTCCATCCGCTGCCAGATCCACTCCCAGATATCTAAAACACTTCACTTCCTCCAGTTTTTCTCCATTCAAACTCATCTCCCAATTGACTTGACCCTCAACCCTACTGTACCTAATAACCTTGCTCTTATTCACATTTACTCTTAACTTTCTTCTTTCACACACTTTACCAAACTCAGTCACTAGCTTCTGCAGTTTCTCACATGAATCAGCCACCAGCGCTGTATCATCAGCGAACAGCAACTGACTCACTTCCCAAGCTCTCTCATCCCCAACAGACTTCCTACTTGCCCCTCTTTCCAAAACTCTTGCATTCACCTCCCTAACAACCCCAGCCATAAACAAATTAAACAACCATGGAGACATCACACACCCCTGCCGCAAACCTACATTCACTGAGAACCAATCACTTTCCTCTCTTCCTACATGTACACATGCCTTACATCCTCGATAAAAACTTTTCACTGCTTCTAACAACTTGCCTCCCACACCATATATTCTTAATACCTTCCACAGAGCATCTCTATCAACTCTATCATGAGTAAAATCATAAATTTTCAAAATTCAGCAGCACATTCATCTGTGTTGTCAAGGTCATGCAGATGCTGGCAACAATTCCTCCATTTTGCTGGAAACAACTCCTGCCTCATATTGGTCACCTTTCAATGCTCAGAGGGTGGTGTCCATAAAATCCCTCTCCACATATGTCATTGTCAAGTTATTCAAGATTATCTGCTTGATCTTCAAAATCTAGCTAACAGCCTCTTCATTTCCTATCTAGAAAACTCACAAGAATGTGCTATCACTGGCATAGCAGGAGGATAAGTGACTGTGGGGAGATAATGTTCAACACTGTGACTTCAGCAGTCACTCAGCCTATGTGGGCAGCCGTGAAATATAAGCATGAAACTCTACGTGTAAATCTAATCCATTTAGAGGAGCCTCCTTACTAATTCAAATATTTGTGTAGATGAGTTCAGGGATTAAGACATGGAATACAATGAGAGGATGAACTAATAAAGGAACCTATAGAAATATGTGATTTTATTAGTAATAAATCTCTCCATGAATGAAATGGGAAAAAAAACTTTTGGTTCAACTTTGGTAGCTCACCTTTTCACAACTGTCAAAGAACTGCAGAGTTCTTGCCTTTGACGGTATCTTTTGTTCTTGCATACGACTGCGAAAGTCAAGGGCCTTACCAGGAGAGACATATCTTGTTACACGGACAGAGCTGGGAATCTTGTTAGGGGCAACACCAGAGGGTAATCCAACTTGCAGCACACTGAAAATTACAATACTTTATGTACACACAAATTGTTAACACATTTCCAATTTGTCTTTAAGTTCTCAATGCCTATACAAGAAGTAAAATGCAGTCTGGAAAGCATAGTAGACAAGACAGCAAAACCTCTGTAAAGGAGAATAGATTAAAAAGAAAGAAAAATGTATTATCCATCTTTTAAGACAATACTGCACTACAATATGCAAAAATCTTATGATAAGAGATTCAATGGATGATTGTACTTGAGGTGATTTCATAAATGTAAGGTCAAGAGGTGGGGGGTCCCATGAGTGTAACACTCCTTCCCCAAATTGAAAAATAAGTTATCACAAACACACATGGGCACACAGATAGGATAATTAAGCTGCTGGGCTTTGTTAATGAATGCAAAAATATAACAATGGAAATTTTGGAAAGGATTACAACCATCAAAGTGAATGAAAATACATTCCTAAAATCAACTAAGGAAATCATGTGCTTAGAATTAGCTAACAAGTGGATCAGATTTAACAGAGAAGAGAGTCATCTCTAAGGCTAGACCTTGGATAACATATAAAAAAGGCTTACAAGAAAAGGAGAGATAACGACAAAAATTTGGGGGAAATGGAGAAACCTGCATTAAAACCTTATATACTGGGAGTCATTACATGATTTGTGTGGAAGGACCTAAAAGTCATTATATGAGTGCTAGTTTTTGCTGACTTATTTTGAAAATCTGTCAATTTTTGGACAGTTATACAACTGCTAAGAGTCTCTTGGATACTAAACATGCTAATCAAAGAAAAAAACATACTCTGGGAGTAGTTCTGAAGTGTAATATGTATGTAAATAAATGGTGTTACCAGATTCTGCCTGCATCAGATTACACCATGAATCAAAGGTCACCTTTGCTGAGGCTGTATGACTAGTAGCAGAGTTTTGTCATAGAACTTCTCACTCTACAAGCATCCAAATTTCCCTGCTACTGGAAGTAATACAACCTTGGATTGCAGGAGCCTCTAGAAACAGGTTCTGGGTAAAACCAGGACACTTTTTCTTTTTTAATTGCTATTCTCCACATTAGCTAGGCAACACTAAAAAGAGATGAGAAAATGGCCTTATTCACTCAAAGTCACTATCTAGCTGTCATGTATAATACAACAAAACCTGAGCCACATCCATAACCAGAATGAGTCACAGGGTGGGGGAGGGGGCGAAGGTTCTGGAAGCGTTGAAGAATGTGTAGAAGGCAAGAACGTTATCTTGGAGAGCAAAAATGGGTTCTACGTGTCATAGAAGGCCACTAGAGGGGACGGGAGCGAGAGGCCAGAAATCCTCCCCTCCTTGTATTCTAACTTTCTAAAATGGGAAACAGAAGAAGGAGTCACGCGGGGAGTGCTCATCCTCCTCGTAGGCTCAGACTGGGGTGTCTAAATGTGTGTGGATGTAACCAAGATGTGAAAAAAGGAGAGATAGGTAGTATGTTTGAGGAAAAGAACCTGGATGTTTTGGCTCTGAGTGAAACGAAGCTTAAGGGTAAAGGGGAAGAGTGGTTTGGGAATGTCTTGGGAGTAAAGTCAGGGGTTAGTGAGAGGACAAGAGCAAGGGAAGGAGTAGCACTACTCCTGAAACAGGAGTTGTGGGAGTATGTGATAGAATGTAAGAAAGTAAATTCTCAATTAATATGGGTATAGCTGAAAGTTGATGGAAAGAGATGGGTGACTATTGGTGCATATGCACCTGGGCATGAGAAGAAAGATCATGAGAGGCAAGTGTTTTGGGAGAAGCTGAATGAGTGTGTTAGTGGATTTGATGCACGAGACCAGGTTATAGTGATGGGTGATTTGAATGCAAAGGTGAGTAATGTGGCAGTTGAGGGAATAATTGGTATTCATGAGGTGTTCAGTGTTGTAAATAGAAATGGTGAAGAGCTTGTAGATTTATGTGCTGAAAAAGGACTGGTGATTGGGAATACCTGGTTTAAAAAGTGAGATATACATAAGTATACGTATGTAAGTAGGAGAGATGGCCAGAGAGCGCTACTGGATTACGTGTTAATTGACAAGCGCGCGAAAGAGAGACTTTTGGATGTTAATGTGCTGAGAGGTGCAACTGGAGGGATGTCTGATCATTATCTTGTGGAGGTGAAGGTGAAGATTTGTATGGGTTTTCAGAAGAGAGAATGTTGGGGTGAAGAGGGTGGTGAGAGAAAGTGAGCTTGGGAAGGAGACTTGTGTGAGGAAGTACTAGGAGAGACTGAGTACAGAATGGAAAAAGGTGAGAACAAAGGAGGTAATGGGAGTGGGGGAGGAATGGGACGTATTTAGGGAAGCAGTGATGGCTTGCGCAAAAGATGCTTGTGGCATGAGAAGTGTGGGAGGTGGGTTGATCAGAAAGGGTAGTGAGTGGTGGGAAGAAGTAAGATTATTAGTAAAAGAGAAGAGAGAGGCATTTGGACGATTTTTGCAGGGAAAAAATGCAACTGAGTGGGAGATGTATAAAAGAAAGAAACAGGAGGTCAAGAGAAAGGTGCAAGAGGTGAAAAAGAGGGCAAATGAGAGTTGGGGTGAGAGTATCATTAAATTTTAGGGAGAATAAAAAGATGTTCTGGAAGGAGGTAAATAAAGTGCGTAAGACAAGAAAGCAAACAGAAACTTCAGTGAAGGGGGCTAATGGGGAGGTGATAACAAGTAGTGGTGATATGAGAAGGAGATGGAGTGAGTATTTTGAAGGTTTGTTGAATGTGTTTGATGATAGAGTGGCAGATATAGGGTGTTTTGGTCGAGGTAGTGTGCAAAGTGAGAGGGTTAGGGAAAATGATTTGGTAAACAGAGAGGAGGTAGTAAAAGCTTTGCGGAAGATGAAAGCTGGCAAGGCAGCAGGTTTGGATGGTATTGCAGTGGGACTTATTAAAAAAGGGGGTGACTGTATTGTTGACTGGTTGGTAAGGTTATTTAATGTATGTATGTATGATTCATCATCATCAGCGCTGGTGGCTGATTCATGTGAGAAACTGCAGAAGCTGGTGACTGAGTTTGGTAAAGTGTGTGGAAGAAGAAAGTTAAGAGTAAATGTGAATAAGAGCAAGGTTATTAGGTACAGTAGGGTTGAGGGTCAAGTCAATTGGGAGGTAAGTTTGAATGGAGAAAAACTGGAGGAAGTGAAGTGTTTTAGATATCTGGGAGTGGATCTGTCAGCGGATGGAACCATGGAAGCGGAAGTGGATCATAGGGTGGGGGAGGGGGCGAAAATTTTGGGAGCCTTGAAAAATGTGTGGAAGTCGAGAACATTATCTCGGAAAGCAAAAATGGGTATGTTTGAAGGAATAGTGGTTCCAACAATGTTGTATGGTTGCGAGGCGTGGGCTATGGATAGAGTTGTGCGCAGGAGGATGGATGTGCTGGAAATGAGATGTTTGAGGACAATGTGTGGTGTGAGGTGGTTTGATCGAGTAAGTAACGTAAGGGTAAGAGAGATGTGTGGAAATAAAAAGAGCGTGGTTGAGAGAGCAGAAGAGGGTGTTTTGAAATGGTTTGGGCACATGGAGAGAATGAGTGAGGAAAGATTGACCAAGAGGATATATGTGTCGGAGGTGGAGGGAACGAGGAGAAGAGGGAGACCAAATTGGAGGTGGAAAGATGGAGTGAAAAAGATTTTGTGTGATCGGGGCCTGAACATGCAGGAGGGTGTAAGGAGGGCAAGGAATAGAGTGAATTGGAGCGATGTGGTATACAGGGGTTGACGTGCTGTCAGTGGAGTGAATCAAGGCATGTGAGGCGTCTGGGGTGGACCATGGAAAGCTGTGTAGGTATGTATACACGTGTGTGGACATGTGTATGTACATGTGTATGGGGGGGGGGGGGGTTGGGCCATTTCTTTCGTCTGTTTCCTTGCGCTACCTCGCAGACGCGGGAGACAGCGACAAAGTAAAAAAAAAAAAAAAAAAAAAAAAAAAAAAAAAAAAAAGAAATGTATGATTCATGGTGAGGTGCCTGAGGATTGGCAGAATGTGTGCATAGCGCCATTGTACAAAGGCAAAGGGGATAAGAGTGAGTACTCAAATTACAGAGGTATAAGTTTGTTGAGTATTCCTGGTAAATTATATGGGAGGGTATTGATTGAGAGGGTGAAGGCATGTACAGAGCATCAGATTGGGGAAGAGCAGTGTGGTTTCAGAAGTGGTAGAGGATGTGTGGATCAGGTGTTTGCTTTGAAGAATGTATGTGAGAAATACTTAGAAAAGCAAATGGATTTGTATGTAGCATTTATGGATCTGGAGAAGACATATGATAAGAGTTGATAGAGATGCTCTGTGGAAGGTACTAAGAATATATGGTGTGGGAGGCAAGTTGTTAGAAGCAGTGAAAAGTTTTTATCGAGGATGTAAGGCATGTGTACGTGTAGGAAGAGAGGAAAGTGATTGGTTCTCAGTGAATGTAGGTTTGCGGCAGGGGTGTGTGATGTCTCCATGGTTGTTTAATTTGTTTATGGATGGGGTTGTTAGGGGGGTGAATGCAAGAGTTTTGGAAAGAGGGGCAAGTATGCAGTCTGTTGGGGATGAGAGAGCTTGGGAAGTGAGTCAGTTGTTGTTCGCTGATGATACAGCGCTGGTGGCTGATTCATGTGAGAAACTGCAGAAGTTGGTGACTGAGTTTGGTAAAGTGTGTGAAAGAAGAAAGTTGAGAGTAAATGTTAATAAGAGCAAGGTTATTAGGTACAGTAGGGTTGAGGGTCAAGTCAATTGGGAGGTAAGTTTGAATGGAGAAAAACTGGAGGAAGTAAAGTGTTTTAGATATCTGGGAGTGGATCTGGCAGCGGATGGAACCATGGAAGCAGAAGTGAATCATAGGGTGGGGGAGGAGGCGAAAACCCTGGGAGTCTTGAAGAATGTGTGGAAGTCAAGAACATTATCTCTGAAAGCAAAAATGGGTATGTTTGAAGGAATAGTGGTTCCAACAATGTTGTATGGTTGCGAGGCATGGGCTATGGATAGAGTTGTGCGCAGGAGGGTGAATGTGCTGGAAATGAGATGTTTGACGACAATATGTGGTGTGAGGTAGTTTGATAGAGTAAGTAATGTAAGGGTAAGAGAGATGTGTGGAAATAAGAAGAGCGTGGTTGAGAGAGCAGAAGAGGGTGTTTTGAAATGGTTTGGGCACATGGAGAGAATGAGTGAGGAAAGATTGACCAAGAGGATATATGTGTCGGAGGTGGAGGGAACGAGAAGTGGGAGACCAAATTGGAGGTGGAAAGATGGAGTGATAAAGATTTTGACTGATCGGGGCCTGAACATGCAGGAGGGTGAAAGGCGGGCTAGGAATAAAGTGAACTGGATCGATGTGGTATACCGGGGTCAACGTGCTGTCAATGGATTGAATCAGGGCGTGTGAAGCGTCTGGGGTAAACTATTGGAAAGTTCCGTGGGGCCTGGATGTAGAAATGGAGCTGTGCTTTCGGGCATTATTGCATGACAGCTAGAGACTGAGTGTGAACGAATGGGGCCTTTGATGTCTTTTCCTAGCGCTACCTCGCACACATGAGGGGGGAGGGGGATGTTATTCCATGTGTGGCAAGGTGGCGATGGGAATGAATAAAGGCAGACAGTGTGATCTGTGTGCATGTGTATATATGTATAAGTCTGTGTGTGTATATATATGTGTACATTGAGATGCATGGGTATGTATATTTGCGTGTGGGGACGTGTATGTATATACATGTGTATGGAGGTGGGTTGGGCCATTTCATTCGTCTGTTTCCTTGCGCTACCTTGCTGTCGGGAGACAGCGACAAAGCAAAATAAATAAAAATAATAAACACCCATGCATGCACATGTACATACATATACATATCAACATATATATACACATACACAGACATATACATATATATACACATGTACATATTCATACTTGCTTGCCTTCATCCATTCCTTCCACAGGAAACAGCATAGCTACCCCCGCTTCAGCGGAGTAGCACCAGGAAAACAGGCAAAAAAAAGGTCACATTTGTTCACACTTAGTCTCTAGCTGTCATGTGTAATGCACCGAAACCACAGCTCCCTATCCACATCCAGGCCCCACAAACCTTTTCTTGGTTTACCCCAGACGTTTCACATGCCCTGGTTCAGTCCATTGACAGCATGTCAAGCTGCAATTCATTCTATTCCTTGAACACCTTTCACCCTCCTGTGTTTTCAGGCCCCGATTGCTCAAAATCTTTTCCATTCCATCCTTCCACCTCCAATTTGGTCTCCTGCTTCTCCTTCCCTCCACCTCTGACACATATATCCTCTTTGTCACTCTTTCCTCACTCATTCTCTCCATATGTCCAAACCATTTCAAAGCACCCTCTTCTGCTCTCTTTACCATACTCTTTTTATTTCCACACATCTCTTTTACCCTTACATTACTTTCTTGATCAAACCACCTCACACCACATACTGTACTTAAACATCCCAAATAACTTCCCTCAACACTGATTAACCTAATAACTTGCTCTTATGCACATTAACTCTCAACTTTCTCCTTTCACACACTTAACCAAACTCAGTCACCAACTTCTGCAGTTTCTCACTCAAATCACCCACCAGTGCTGTATCACTGGTGAACAACAGCTGACTCACTTCCCCGTCCCTCTCATTCCCAACAGACTGCATACTCACCCCTCTCTCCAAAACTCTTGCATTTACCTCCCTAACCATCCAATCCATAAACATATTAAACAATCATGGGGACATCACATACCCCTGTTGCAAACTGACCTTCACTGGGAATCAATCACTCTCCTCTCTTCCTACTCGAACACATGCCTTACACCCTTAATAAAAACTTTCACTGCTTCTAGCAGCTTACCTCCCACACCATATACTCTTAAGACCTTCCACACAGCATCTCTATCTACCGTCATATGCCTTCTCCAAATCCATAAATGCTACATACAAATCCAACTGTTTCTCTAAGTTCCCATTTTATCGACCAACCCCTAGGGATGGACGAACTTAGTGTTCCCAAACACTAGTCCTTTTCTACACATTACTCCACAAGCTGTTCAGCGTTTACTTTTACAACACTAAGCACCCTATGCCCCCAGTTATACCCTCAACTGCCACATCACACACCTTTCCATTCAAATAACTAATTGCTGATATGCTGTTCCTTGCATCAAAATTGCTGGTGCACTCACTCGGATTCAAACACTTGTTTTTCTACTTGAAAAAAAATAATACAAAAGGAAACCGATCAGTGGAATGGAAAAAGCCAGTATGGTAACAGATTTCTTGTCAGAGAGCAATCCAAGAGAATTCTAATCAGTCAAATGGCCAGAAGCTGTAGGTCAATGAAATGATCTCTCTGGCAGTATCTGATTCACTGAAGGCAGGCCAACAACAAGCAAGCTGCTGCTACAAAGGTTGAGAATCCTTCAAAGGGTGGGAAAGAACAGCATCTCCTATTTGGAAACTCCTTGGGTTGAAAGATAATATACCTGAATTCCCAGAAAATCTCATATCCTTGTAGGATAACCTCCAGGGAGGAAACAAATAATGACAAAGTAGTTTATGAGAGGTCATGACTGCAGCAATGTTTAAAAGTATAGCACAACACAAATCATTCTACTCTATTATGATTCTTAGGAGTCTATGATACAAACAGCATACTTAAAAGAGTTTAACTTATATTGTGATGCCTAATTAAAAAAAAAAGTACTAAAATTACCTCATATTTACTTACTTGCTTGACTGATCACGGAGATAATTCACAAATACTGGCACAAATTCCATTCTCAGATGTGATAAGTCATCCGATATTCCAACCTAAAATAAAACGAGGATTGAATACATATAAATTTACCCTTTTTTATGATGTAAACAATAAACCATTGTATGGGATTTACAAGGTATAATAACTAAATCATAGGAATCATATAAGTAAAATCTAGATAGGTTAAAGCACAGAAGAGAAAACATATATGGATATCCACTGGTTTGGGAAAGGCAACTAAAGGGACAGAAGCAGGAGGCTGGAAAACCTTCTCTTCTTGTACTTCAGTTTTAAAAGATGTGACAGGAGCCAAGCAGGGAGTGTGTATCCTCCTTCAAGGTTAAGGCATCTAAATGTGTGTGTGTGGGATTAACAAAGACGAGAAGAAAAGATAGACAAGAAGTATGTTTGAAGAAAGAAACCTGGATGTTCTTGCTCTGAGTGAAACGAAGCTCAAGGGTAAAAGGGAAGAATAGTTTAGAAATGTCTTAAGAGTAATATCAGAGGTTGGTGAGAGGACAAGAGCTAAGGAAGGGGTATCATTACTGCTGAAGCAGGAGATGTGGAAGTGTGTGAAGGAGAGAAAGTAAGTAAACTCTAGACTTATGCTGGTATAAATAAAAGTGGATGGTAACATATGGGTGATTAATAGTGTTTATGCACCTGGCCACAAAAAGAAAGATCATGAGAGGTAAGTGTTGAACGTGTTTGCTTCCAGGGTGGCAGATGTAGGGTGCTTGAATCAGGGCAGTATGCAAAGTGAGTGGGTAATGGAAAGTGGTTTGGTGAAAAGAGAAGTGGTAGTGAAAGCCTTATGTAAGGTAAAACATGGCAAAATGGCTGTAATGGATGGTGCTGGAAGGGGTGACTGTGTTGTTGGTTGGTTAGTTAGAATTTCCAATGTATGCACTGAACATGGTGAAGTGCCTTAGGATTGGTAAAATGCATGTATAGTGCCACTGTATAAATGCAAGGGGAATAAAAGTGAGTATTGAAACTACTAAGGTATAAGCCTGTTGAGTGTACCTAGTACCTTGTATGGAAAAGTAGTTAATGAGGGTGAGGGCATGTACAGAGCATCAGACTGGAGAGGAAGAATGTTGTCTCAGAAATGGTAGAGGATGTGTGGATCAGGTGTTTGCCTTAAAGAATGTGCGTGAGAAATTCTAAGAAATACTGAAGGAACTGTGCGCGTCGTTTACTGAAAGCATATGATAGGCATATAATAAGGTTGAAAGAGATGCCTTGTGGGAGGTCTTAAGAGTACGTTTGAGAGTATATTTGTCCCAATAATGTTATATGGATGCAAGGAATGGGATATAGATGATGTGTGGACAAGGGTGGATGTGTTGGGGATAAAATCTTTGAGGATAAGATGTGTGAGGTGGTTTTATCAAAGGGTAATAGAAACATGCAGTATACAAAGACTGTGGTTGAGAGAGCTAAAGGTGTGCTAAATGGTTCAGACATATGGAGAGAATGAATGAGGAGAGGTTGAGAAAGAAGATACATGCATTAGATGTGGAGGGAACAAGAAGGGGTAGAAAACATTCCCAGTGATCAGGGCCTGAACATGCAGGAAGGTGACAACCATGCATGGGCCAGAGTGAACTGGAATGATATAGTTTACAGGGGTTGATGTGCTGTCAATGGATTGAACCAGGGCATGCGAAGCTGCCAGGATAAACAATGGAAAGGTCTCATCTTGGTTACATCCACACACATCTAGACACCCTAATCTGAGCCTTCGAGGAGGATGAGCACTCCCCACGTGAATCCTTCTTCTGTTCCCCCCTTTTAGAAAGTTAAAATACAAGGAGGGGAGGGTTTCCAGCCCCCACTCCCATCCCCTTTAGTTGCCTTCTACAACACGTGAGGAATGCGTAGGAAGTATTCTTTCTCCCCTATCCCCTTGTATAGCGTTAGCGTGGTAGCGCAAGGAAACAGACGAAAGAATGGCCCAACCCACTCACATACACTCGTATGTACATAAACGCCCACACAAGCACACTTACATACATATAAATTTCAACATATACATACATATACAAATACATATATACACATGTACATATTCATACTTGCTGCCTTCATCCATTCCTGTCGCCACCCCGCCACACATGAAATAGCACCCCCCCTGACGAAGGTAGCGCTAGGAAAAGACAAATAAGGCCACATTCGTTCACACTCAGTCTCTAGCTGTCATGTGTGATGCACCGAAAACACAGCTCCCTTTCCACATCCAGGCCCCACAAAACTTTCCATGGTTTACCCCAGACACTTCAAATGCCCTGGTTCAATCTATTGACAGCACGTCGACACATTTCATTTTGAAGGGTGAAAATGGAAAAAAATATCATAACTTAATATCATATGTCAATACATGAATAACACATGGGAAATTATGAATAAATTCAATACAACTGCTATTATCCTATGGACGCCACTGTCCTTTGAGGAGAATGTCCTCTAAGCTTCTGTTAACTACTATTGAGGCCAAGGGTAAGGTTGATGGGAAGGTTGTGGGTGAAGCTGTACATCTTTCTAAAGGATATATTAGGGTAGGTAGCTATCTAAACAATTTACTTTACACCTTTGTAGCAACTTGATAAGGCTGAAAGTGAGGTTGAAGGTCAGAATGATGTAAAATATTTGTGTAAGGATGTGTATGACACATGCCCTGGATTAATGCTTTCTAACACTCTCCTTAGGTGTGCTACACTAAAGGCTTCTGTCCTGTAGAGTGCTGATGATGTCTTTATGCCACTATTATCTGGAAAGGTGTTAGTAATTGTTAAGCTTGTGGTTCAAACTAAGGGAGAGACTGAGGGAAGGGATGGGTGAGATTGTGCAAGAGTTGAGGTCATGTTTAGATAAGCAGTTGTGTGAACTTCTCTCTTTACACCACCTTTGCAGCAGCTTAGTGAGGTTGATGCATTATACCGTGGGTGAGGTAGAATGACTATGAAGGTTCAGTTAGGGCAGCATTTGACTGGATTGCTGTTTTCTAACATCATTCTGTGGGATGCTGCTGGCAAGTTATGCCAGTGGCCTCTGTCCTGTTTGGGCACCAGAGTATTTACGCTGTTGTCCTCTGGGTTGCCAGTAATAACTTTCGAGGTGGAAAGTTAGGGTGAGATTGATGGGAATGTTGTAATTACCTATCTCTAATTACCTCTTTGTACAGCATGAAGAAAGAGTTCTACAAAAAGTAGTTAACAGCTGTCACCAACTGGGTTGATAGCCGAGTCTCTTGCTTGGAAGGCTCTTGAGCCTTTACAATTGTGAAACTGGTTATGTTGGTAATAGAAGTATTTCTCTAGGATTAGACGATTTATAAGACTGCACACGAGGTAATTTTCACCTACATGTTTCCAACTTTTACTGCTGTTATTATTGCCTGTTTTCATATGTGATGAATATTCCACAGAATTTCACCCTACATTAAGTTTCTTAGCTTGCATTAGTACCTCCTGACTGGATAACTCCAAGTCAAATATAACCATTACTGGTCGTCCCCTCACATTTTGACTATTATCAAAATTCTTACCCTTTCTTTTATCATGGCAACTGCATCTGGCATTCCCACACCCTCCAGTAATCTTTTAATAAGCATTTCTTACTTCCTTCTTATTTTGTGCATGATCTCATTCTGAACTGAAAATAATTAATCAGTGATCTACATAAATCAACCTCCTGCTTTACTGATGCAATCAAAACTAAGAGGCACAAGAGTTCGCCAGTTATGGAGACCATTTTGACATGGCCACCCCCTTGAGAGAGTTTCTGAAGGAATTATGCACAGAGATGTAGGCAGATAGATAAATCTCCCTGCCAACTACCATCAATACATTCAGTGCGTTAAGATGAGCAGTTGTTTATACTTTTCTATCTACACATACTTTGTGAAAAATTGGTGATTCATAAAGTGAGAAAGAATTTGGATTAGCATGAAACTGATGGTTAGGTTAGGGTCAAGTGACCAAAATTGCTGTTTTCTAATAATGTCCTTTTGGGCACCCCTTTCCTGTGATGTGATTGTCCTTTGGATCACCACTGTACTGAGGCAATTGTCCTCTTCGTCACCACTGTCCTATAAAGCAACAAAATTCTGAGGCACTGGTAGAAACCATTGAGGATATAATCAAGAGTGAGCTGGATTGATAGGTTGTGATCCAAGTTGAGGGTTAGTTTATTTAGTTTCCTATCTCTACATGCTCTTTGTGGCAGCTTAAAGAGTTTGAGAAAGAGGTTGATGTATAATATTGTAAGTGACAGTCAGGGTGAGGCTGTATATTAACTTTACGCCCAGTGTATCAATTTAATTCGACTGCTCTCCAACATTCCTGTGGGAAGCCAACGGCGAATTTACATAATTTTGCCCGCTAAACCTATCTTCTTTTAAGTGTAGAAAACTGGCACGGCAAAACAAAACCAACAATATTCCTAAGCTTGATTCAAAGAAATTTCAAGCTACATAGTTGACTATAACTATCCTGGAAGTGTTATTCTTAGCAATGATTATCCAACACCAACACTTCAAAAGTTATAACTGGATGAGTTCTTTAGCGTCTAAATAATCTTAAACCTTACCACTTGACTTCCATCAAGCCACAGTATCAGGTCCTGAGGAGAAATTTTTCCCTCTAAGAGAAGGTCTATTAGAGCTGCCATGTTCAAACAATTTTCAAAACATTATAACAAAACACCATCAGCTGCGTGCCAGCTGTCATTTGCATCGTGTCATGACTCAACCTGATGTTCATACCTCATACTGTATATAATATAGATATTTTCTTTGATTATTTCGAATCATGATTGGTAAAATATAGTTCATTGTTACATACGTTCCTAGAAAGTCTAAGATCAACATGACAGAAAAGTGAAAAACTATTGAATTTATTTTGGTGATAATTAAAAATATATGTATCGTCAAAATTACGTGAAAAATATATTAACTTATAATCTAACACTTAGATTCTAAGAAAATCATTGTGTACTGACTGTAGATAATGCTTATCTCATTTTCAGGGTATGAATATTTTTCCAGTCTTGCCCAATTATCCTTTGATTGAGTACATGCATCATATGATTTAGATTATAATCAACTTAGGCATTAATCAATATGAACTCAAATGAAAGAATTTTGTTTACAATTTTTTATAACACTGACACCTTATGAATGATCTGAAGTGGATAGAACTCGAAAGTGTTGATAACTTGTATCGTAATATATATCCTTCGTGTGGCGAAAAAGATATTTTTGTGTAAAACTTTTACATATATATGATATTAAAAGAACTTACTACTCATAACAATATGTGTGTGTTCATAAATCTGAGAAGTTTTAAGTAGTATCCACATTAAGTTCCTTGTTGATAGATTCAATATGGCTTCATGGATGGATTTGTGACAATACCCTAACAAACAATTGCTACATTCCCGTAAGTATTGGTCAGTAATATAGTATGGTAACTTTCGATGTTCGGGCAATTGTTCAAATGAATCATTTTTATATATCTTATGATGATACTACAGCTGGAAACCCAAGAAACAAACTCTGCAAATGGTCAAGTTCAAGACTTCATAAATTTCAGAATAATCGCCTTCAGAATTACTTAATAGGGGACGAATGTTGTAGCTTTCGGACTTGCATCAGTATTACTAGTAGTTCTAAGGGCGCCAGGTGTGCTTAAGGTAAAGGTTAGAGGGATTATATTTTGAGGCAGTGTATGACAAGCTGTAGAAGGCCTACCTTGACCCTCCCACCTTCTGGGGGAGTCTAAGTGCATGCTTGCCAATCAGATGCCTCCTTTCAAGCATCTACCAATCTGTGTTCTATTTTCTTATAGACAGGCATTGCAGTAATGGGTTACTTACCCAGACAGTATTTACATAATTCAGCATACATTTTCACCTTTATCGTAAACTGGCTAGTCTTCAAAACGTCTAGGTTTTGGAGGGACCACCATAACAAATGTACGTTTGTTGGAGATATTACTGTACTTCATTCCCCTTACTCAGATGAATACTGCACTTTTATCCATAGATGTTCTCTTCCTTTAGATTTAGCATCAAAGCTTTCCTCTCTATTTCCATATCAACCACTTCATTTTAAGTTTGAGTGTGGCTAAGACTTTTTACCCTTCTGCCATATTATCAAAAATAGAATTAAGATTTAAGATGCCACATTATCTGAAATAGAATTAAGATTTAAGATTCCATATTATCTGAGATAAAATTGAGATTTAAGAAGGAGCCATGTAAGGAGTGCTCATCCTCCTTGAAGGCTCAGGCTAGGTTGTCTAAATGTGTGTTGATGTTACCAAAATGAAAGGAGAGGAGAGAAAGGTAGTATTTTTGAGATAAGATATCGTGATGTTCTGGCTCTGAGTGAAACAGTGCTCAAGGGTAATGGAGAAGCATGGTTTGGAAATGTAAGAGTAAAGTCAGGGTTAGTGAGAGGGCAAGAGCTGAGGAAGGAGTAGCATTACACCTGAAGCACAAGGTGTGGGAGTGTTTGAAAGAGTGTAAGGTAGTAAGTTTTATACCGATATAGGTAAAATTGAAAGAGGATGGCAAGAGATGGATGATTATCATTGCTTATGCACCTGGCCATGAGAAGAAAGATCATGAAGAGGCTAAGTGTTCTGGGAGCTGGTGAATGAGTGTATCAGCAGTTTTGATGTAATACACTGTATATTAATGATGGACAGTTTGACCACGAAGTGACTATTATATGAATTGAGGGTATGATTAGGGGCATGGGGTATTCATAGTTATTAATGGAAATGGTGAACAGCTTGTGGAGATGTGTGCTGGAAGAGGACTGGTGATTGGATATACCTAGATTAAAAAGAGGGATGTACACAAGTACATGTACAGTACCCGCAGAAAGTTTGAGGAATATGGGGCCTTTTGTTGTATAGCTCTCAGAACGTCCATGTTTACCAGCCTACTGAATGCTCAGATCTCACTTAATTAGTACTTGGCAACTTTTCCCGGTGATCCAATCACCATGGACTGAGGGGTGTGTGAGTGCCAAATGGGACAAGCTAGAGAAACAATGTATTCCATGAGCTGCTAGATTAACAAAGACCCTTTGTTTCAGTTTCATTCACATTTCGTCCCACTGCTGCCCACCCACACCTTAAAATGGGGCACAAGAACCTCACCCAACAAGAAAAGGCTTGAATTCTTACCCTGAGGGAGGCAAATATGTCAGTGAAGGATATTTGTCAGCGTACGGGGTGAGCAAGTCAGCCATATACAGCCTTATTGCAAAAGCCAAGAATATCCCACGAGATGAGGTTCCACCTCTTTTATCTGTACCAGGGCACCCCAGAAAGACTTCAGTAACTACCAGAAAGCTTATGAAGAGTCAAATATTGATATATCTACACATCACAGCAAGACAATTGAAGCAAGTCTATCCCATCCTCGTCAGAAGTGTTGCAGAATGCACCATTCAAAGAGTGCTCCTAGAAACACCTGAACCTGTCTCTTTGTTCCCCACCAAAGAACATCACAGTGAGTGGAGACTGCTACATTGAAGTTCTTTGTGACTGCATGATGAATTTTTACGAGATCCATGGCTGCAACTTCTTTATGCAAGACAGTTTACCATGTCACAAGGCAAAAAGAAGGTCATGAAATGGTTTTCCGACAAGCAGGTAAATGTCCTTCAGTGGCCTCGGAATTCTCCAGTGATCTAAATTCCATTGAGGAGCTATGGTTTCACATGGACTTAAACTTCAAAAAAGGAACACCTCTTCAATTCCTTGCCTTCTTGAAGCTATCAGAGACATCTGGTTGAACGACAGTGATCTTGACTACTGCAGAAACCGTATTGATTCCATGCCATGATGCATACAAGCTGTTTTAAAGGTACATGGTACCACACTAAGTACTAGAATAAAGATTTTTTTTTTTTTTTTTTTTTTTTTACCCATTCCTCAAACTTTCCACAGGTACTGTATGTAAGTAGGAAAGATGGTCAGCAGCTATTATTGGATTACATATTAATTGATAAACATGTAAAGAAAGACTTTTGGATGTAAATGTGCTGAGAAGGATGGCTGTTGGGATGTCTGATCACTATCTTGTGGAGGCAAGGTGAGGATTTGTAAAGATTATTGGAAAAGAGGAAACAGTGTCATTGTGAAGGGAGTGGTGAGAGTGTGAGCTTGGAAGAGTTGTGTGAAGAAATACCAGGAGAGATTGAGTGTAGAATGGCAATAGGTGAGATTGAATGAAGCAAGGGGAGTGGGTGAGGAATGGAAGGCATTTAGGAAGCAGTGCTGGCATGTGCGAGAGATGCATGTGGCTTGTAAAAGGTGGGAGGTGGGCAGATTAGAGAGGGTAGTGAGTGGTGGGCTGAAGAATTAAAGTTACTAAAGAAAGAAAAGAGTGACATTTGGGTGGTACTTTCAAGGAACAAGTGCAAATGATTGGGGTATGTACAAGGGAAAGCAGCAGGAGGACAAGAGGAAGGTACAGGGCTTGAAAAAGAGTGCAAATGAGAGTTGAGGTGAGTGAGTATGTCAACTTTAGGAAGAATGAGGTTGATAATGTGAAAAAACAAGCTAAGAAATAGGAGCATCAATGAAGAGGGGCAAATGGGGAAATGATAACAGGTAGTGGTGAAGTGAGGAAGAGATAGAGTGAGTATTTTGAATGGCTGTTGAATGTGTTAGATAATAGGGTGGCAGATGTAGGGTGTTTAGGTCAGTGTAGTACATGAAGCGAGAGAGTCATGGAAAGTGGTTTGGTGAAGAGAGAAGAGGTGGTTAAATCCTTATATAAGATGAAGTGTGGCTGGAGTGGAAGGTATTGCAATTGAATTTGTTAAAAAAAGAGGGTGGCTGTGTTGTTAATTGGTTGGTAAGGATTTTCATTGTATGCATGGATCATGATGAGGTGCCGTAGGATTGGCAGAATTTATGTACAATGCCATTTTATAAAGGGATTGGGAAAAAAGATGAATGTTCAAACCACAAAGGTATGAGTTTGTTGAGTGTACCTGGTAAGTCATATAAGAGGGTAGTGATTGAGATGATGATGGCATGTACAGAGCATCAAATTGGGGAGGAGCATTGTGGTTTTAGAAGTGTTAGAGGATGTGTGGATCAGATGTTCTACTTTAAAGAATGTGTGTGAGAAGTACTTAGATAAACAAATGGATCTGTATGGGGCATTTATGGATCTGTAAGTTGGTTGTGTTCTTGATTGGTTTGTAAGGATTTTCAGTTATGTATAGATCATAGTGAGGTACCTTAGGACTGTCAGAATGCATGTATAGTGTCACTGTATAAAGGCAGGTGGAAAGAGATAAATGTTCAAAGCAAAGAGGTATAAGTTTGTTGATTGTACCTGATAAGTTGTATTGTAGGGTAGTGATTGAGAGGATGATGGCATGTACAGGGCATCAGATTGAGGAGGAACAGTATGGTTTCAGAAGTGTTAGAGGATGTGTGGATCAGGTGTCTATTTTAAAGGATAGGATGTGTGTGAGAAGTACTTAGTGAAACAGATGGATTTTCACGTGGCATTTACCGATCTGGAGAAAGGATATGATAGGGTTTATTGAGATCCCTTGTTGAAGGTAAGATCTTAAGATTACAGATTGTGGGAGATAAGGTGGTAGAAGTAGTGAGAAGTTTTTATCAAGGGTGTCAGTCATATGTATGAGTAGGAAGAGGGGAGAGTGAAAGGTTCCAAGTGAAGTTTGGTATGCAACAGGGATGTGTGATGTCATCATGGTTGTTCAGTTTATTAATGGATAGTTTGGTAAGACTCGTGAAGAGATGGGCAAGTATGCAGTCTGTTAGATATGAGAGGGCCTAGGAAGTGATTCAGTTATTGTTTGCTGATAATATAGCACTAGTGGCTGATTTGATTAAGAAACTTTAAAAGTTGGTGACTGAGTTTGGAAGAGTGTGTAAAAGGGAGAAGTTGAAAGAAATTGTGAGTAAATGCAAAGTTGGTTTAGCAGGGTCGAGGGCCTGATTGGTAGGGGTGTGGGTTTGAATGAAGAAAGCTTTGAGGAAGTGAATATCTTTAGATGCCTGGGTGTGGACATGACAGTGATTGAAACCATGAAAGTGGAAGTGAGTGATAGGATGGGTAAGGGGATGGAGATTCAGGGAGTAGAATGTGTGGAAACAGAATGTTATCTGGGAGGGCAAAAATAGGTATGTTTGAAGGTATGGTCATCCAAGCAGTATTGAATGGATGTGAGGCATGGGTAAGTCTGTTTAGAGGAGGATGAATGTGTGTGAAGTGAAATGTCTGAGGGCAATATGTAGTGTGAGGTGGCTTGTTTGGGTAAGTAATGAAAGAAAAAGAGAGTTGTGGTAATATAAAGATTGTGGTTGAGAGAGATAAAGAGGTTGTGCTGAAATGTTTGGACAAAGAGAATATATGTGCCAGAAGGGAAGGGAACAAGTTGAACAAGGAGACCAAATTAGAGATGGAAGGATGGAGTGAAAAAGATTTTGAATGATCAGAGCCTGAACATGCTGGAGTGAAAAGAGGGATGTGCGAGAGAGAGTGAATTGGAACAGTGTGGTACACTGGGGTTGATGTTCTGTCAGTGGACTGAACTAGGGCATGAGAAGCATCTAGGTTAAACTATGGAAAAGTCTGTGGGGCCTGGTTGTAGACAAGGAGCTGTGGTTTCAGTGCATTATGCACAAAAGCCAGAGAATGGATATAAGCAGTTGTGACCTTTATTTATCTGGCCCTGGTGCTACCTCGTTGATGCACAAAATGGCAATCATGCATGAAAACGAAGTTAATCTGCAGATTAGGTTAATGTATTCTTTTATAGTGACCATAATGTAGCTATCTATATTTTTTGATATTGTATCCCTTTCTTCCACAGGCATTTGTAGCATGATTCTGGGAGCATGCCGATCCAGGCTCCTCAGTGGACCGAGTTCTTATCGTGTCCTATTTGCTGCCATGAATTTGACAGTGGTCAGCGTGGGCCTATCAGCCTGGGCTGTGGACACACTGTCTGCCGTGCTTGCCTGGCCAAGCTGCAGCGTAACCAGTGTCCTTATGACCAGGTATGTTCACAATGATATTCCATTTTAGGAGTTTCTTCAGTTCATTGAAGGAGGATTAAATGGTTAGTGCAAAGATGGATTAGAATGATTTCCAAAGTAGTCATGTATAGGTAAGAAAATATAGTAAATGGAAAGAACTTGCTGGATATAAATACAATGTAATTAGATTATAAGTGCTGGAGAATTCTGGATCATATTATAAATAGAGAGGTGGTTTGATGAAGTAATGAAAGGGTAAGAGAGATGTCTGGTAATAAAAAGAGTGTGGTTGAGAGAGCAGAAGAGGGTATTTTGAAGTGGTTTGGTCACATGGAGAGAATGAGTGAGGAAAGATTGACAAAGAGGATATATGTGTCAGAGGTGGAGGGAACGAGGAGAAGTGAGAGACCAAATTGGAGGTGGAAGGATGGAGTCAAAAAGATTTTGAGAGATTGGAGCCTGAACATACAGGATTGTGAAAGGAGTACAAGGAATAGAGTGAATTGGAATGATGTGGTGTACCAGGGTCATCGTACTGTCAGTGGATTGAACCAGGGCATGTGAAGCATCTGGGGTAAACTATGGAAAGTTTTGTGGGGCCTGGATGTGGAAAGGGAGGTGTGGTTTCGGTGCATTGTACATGACAGCGAGAGACTGAGTGAGAATGAATGTGGCCTTTGTTGTCTTTTCCTAGTGCTACCTCGCACGCACGTGGGGAAGGGGGTGCCATTTCATGCATGTCAGGGTGGCGGTGGGAATGGATGAAGGCAGTATGTATGAATATGTACTTGTGTATATATGTATATGTCTGTGTATGTATATGTATGTATACATTGAAATATATAGGTATGTATATGTGCATGTGTGGGCATGTATGTATATACATGTGTATGTGGGTCAGTTGGGCCATTCTTTCTTCTGTTTCCTTGTGCTACCTCGCTAACGCGGAAGACAGCGACAAAGTATAATAAATGAAATAAAGGTATTATGAATAGAATGAAGAATTGTATGATGGACAGTAGAGTGAAATGACATTTCAGTGAGAGATATTAGAAGAGTGAGTAATTGAACAGTGCGGTTTATATAATGAGTAGTGCGAACTTCATTGGTTGTTAGGTAAGAATAATTTACAAAAAAAACATGAGAAGCAAAGCCATTTTAGGAGAGTAAATAGGATGTGGAAAAAATATTGAGGTATTGTTAGTAGAGAGACAAGGGGGATGAAGGTTAGGTAACTTTTATGGGAGGTTAGTTACTGAGAGGGTGAAAATGTGCACAGAGCATCAGATTGGGGAGGATCAGTATGGTTCAGAAGTGGAAGAGGATGTGTGGATCAATGATTTACTTTAAAAGAAATGTGTGAGAAATACTTAAAGAAACAGATGGGTTTGTATGTAGCATTTATGGACCTAGAGAGGGTATATGATAGGGTCACTAGAGATGCTTTGTAAAAGGCCTTCAGAATATGGAGTGTGGAGGGAAAATTGCTTGAAGAAGTTAGACATTTTTATCAAGGGTGTAAGACATGTGTATGAGTAGGAAGAGAGGAGAATGATTGATTCCAAGTGATGGTTGGTCTGTAGCAGGGGTGTTTTATGTCATCATAGTTGTTTAATTTGTTTATGAATGAGATGATAAGGGAGATAAATGCAAGAGTCTTGGAGAGAGGGGTGAGAATGCAGTGTGTAGGGAATGAGAGGGCCTTGGAAGTGTGTTAGTTGTTTGCAGATGATGCAGAACTGGTGGCAGATTCAAATGAAAAACTGCAGAATTTGGTGACTGAGTCTGCATGAGTGTATAAAAGGAGGAAGTTGAAGGTAAATATGATTAAAAGCAAGTTTATTAGGTTTAGCTGGATTGAGGGACAGGTTAGTTGGGGTATACGTGTGAATGGAGAAAAATTGGAGGAAGTGAAGTGTATTAGATCCCTAGAAGTGGACACAGCAGTGAATGGAACCATGGAAGTGGAAGTTCATCTTAAGGTGGGTAAGGGTTTGAAGGTTCTTAGAGCGCTGAAGAATGTGTGGAAAGAGAGGTCATTATCTGGAAGGGCAAAGATGCTTAAAGGTATAGCTGTCCCAAAAATATGAGATTCTGACGCATAGGCTATAGATGAGGCTGTATGGATGTGGGTGGATGTGTTGGAAATTAAATGAATGAAGACACTATGTAATGTGAGATAGTGTGTTGGTTAGTGTTCCTTACTGTGATGCATTCAGAAGCCATCAGTGGTCAGGTGCATAGGTTCAAATCCTGGATACAGCAGTCGGTCTACAGTCAACCCAGATGTTTGTCTAGCCATTGGGGTTGGTCAATTAAATGGTTGCCTAACAAGGCTGCTTTTCTAGTGCTACCTCACTGAAGCAGAGGATAGCAATACTGTTCCTGTGGGACTGGATAGCACCAGAAATAGGTGAAAGCAAGCAAGTATGAATGTGTACATGTGGATATATGCATGTCTCTGTGTATGTGTATGTGGATTAGTTGATATGTATATGTGCATGTATGGGCGTTTATGTATATGTATGTGTTTATGAGTGGATGGTCCATTCTTTCTTCGTCTGTTTCCTGGTGCTACCTTGCTAACACAGGAAACGGCTAAAAAGTATAGTAATAATAATATATTTATATTTATTATACTTTGTCGCTGTCTCCTGCGTTATTGAGGTAGCACAAGGAAACAGACGAATGAATGGCCCAACCCACCCACATACACATGTGTATACATAAACGCCCACACACACACACACACACACACACACACACATATACATACCTATACATTTCAACATATACATACAAACATATACATACATACACATGTACATACTCTTACATGCTGCCTTCGTCCACTCTGGCCACCACCCTGCCACAGATGAAAAAACAGCACCCCGCTCCACCCGCATGTGTGCGAGGTAGCGCTAGAAAAAGACATCAAAGGCCACATTCGTTCACACTCAGTCTTTAGCTGTCATATGTAATGCACCAAAACCACAGCTCCCTTACCACATCCAGGCCCCACAAAACTTTCCATGGTTTACTCCAGATGCTTTACATACCCTGGTTCAATCCATTGACAGCATGTCAACCCCAATATACCACAATTTTCCAATTCACTCTATTCCTTGCGTGCCTTTCACCCTCCTGTATGTTCAGGCCCTGATCACTCAGTCTTTTTCACTCCATCCTTCCACTTCCAATTTGGCCTCCCACGTCTCCTCATTCCCTGCACCTCTGATGCATATATCCTCTTTGTTAATCTTTCCTCACTCATTCTCCCCATGTGACCTAACCATTTCAATACACCCTCTTCTGCTCTCTCAACCACACTCTTTTCATTAGTAATAATAATGATAATAATGATGATGATATTGTGGATGAGAGAGCTTGGGAAGTGAGTCATTTGTTGTTCGCTGATGATACAGCGCTGGTGGCTGATTCATGTGAGAAACTGCAGAAGCTGGTGACTGAGTTTGGTAAAGTGTGTGAAAGAAGAAAGTTAAGAGTAAATGTGAATAAGAGCAAGGTTATTAGGTACAGTAGGGTTGAGGGTCAAGTCAGTTGGGAGGTAAGTTTGAATGGAGAAAAACTGGAGGAAGTAAAGTGTTTTAGATATCTGGGAGTGGATCTGGCAGCGGATGGAACCATGGACGCGGAAGTGAATCATAGGGTGGGAGAGGGGGCGAAAATCCTGGGAGCCTTGAAGAATGTGTGGAAGTCGAGAACATTATCTCAGAAAGCAAAAATGGGTATGTTTGAAGGAATAGTGGTTCCAACAATGTTGTATGGTTGCAAGGCGTGGGCTATGGATAGAGTTGTGCGCAGGAGGGTGGATGTGCTGGAAATGAGATGTTTTAGGACAATATGTGGTGTGAGGTGGTTTGATCGAGTAAGTAATGTAAGGGTAAGAGAGATGTGTGGAAATAAAAAGAGCATGGTTGAGAGAGCAGAAGAGGGTGTTTTGAAATGGTTTGGGCACATGGAGAGAATGAGTGAGGAAAGATTGACCAAGAGGACATATGTGTCGGAGGTGGAGGGAACGAGGAGAAGTGGGAGACCAAATTGGAGGTGGAAAGATGGAGTGAAAAAGATTTTGAGTGATCGGGGCCTGAACATGCAGGAGGGTGAAAGGCGGGCAAGGAATAGAGTGAATTGGATCGATGTGGTATACTGGGGTTGACGTGCTGTCAGTGGATTGAATCAGGGCATGTGAAGCGTTGGAACCACTATTCCTTCAAACATACCCATTTTTGCTTTCCGAGATAATGTTCTAGACTTCCACACATTCTTCAAGGCTCCCAGGATTTTCGCCCCCTCCCCCACCCTATGATTCACTTCCGCTTCCATGGTTCCATCCGCTGCCAGATCCACTCCCAGATATTTAAAACACTTTACTTCCTCCAGTTTTTCTCCATTCAGACTTACCTCCCAATTGACTTGGACCCTCAACCCTACTGTACCTAATAACCTTGCTCTTATTCACATTTACTCTTAACTTTCGTCTTTCACACACTTTACCAAACTCAGTCACCAGCTTCTGCAGTTTCTCACATGAATCAGCCACCAGCGCTGTATCATCAGCGAACAACAACTGACTCACTTCTCAAGCTCTCTCATCCACAACAGACTTCATACTTGCCCCTCTTTCCAAAACTCTTGCATTCACCTCCCTAACAACCCCATCCATAAACAAATTAAACAACCATGGAGACATCACACACCCCTGCCACAAACCTACATTCACTGAGAACCAATCACTTTCCTCTCTTCCTCCACGTACACATGCCTTACATCCTCGATAAAAACTTTTCACTGCTTCTAACAACTTGCCTTCCACACCATATATTCTTAATACCTTCCACAGAGCATCTCTATCAACTCTATCATATGCCTTCTCCAGATCCATAAATGCTACATACAAATCCATTTGCTTTTCTAAGTATTTCTCACATACATTCTTCAAAGTAAACACCTGATCCACACATCCTCTACCACTTCTGAAACCACACTGCTCTTCCCCAATCTGATGCTCTGTACATGCCTTCACCCTCTCAATCAATACCCTCCCATATAATTTACCAGGGATACTCAACAAACTTATACCTCTGTAATTTGAGCACTCACTCTTATCCCCTTTGCCTTTGTACAATGGCACTATGCACCCATTCCGCCAATCCTCAGGCACCTCACCATGAGTCATACATACATTAAATAACCTTACCAACCAGTCAACAATACAGTCACCCCTTTTTTAATAAATTCCACTGCAATACCATCCAAACCTGCTGCCTTGCCGGCTTTCATCTTCCGCAAAGCTTTTACTACCTCTTCTTTGTTTACCAAATCATTTTCCCTAACCCTCTCACTTTGCACACCACCTCGACCAAAACACCCTATATCTGCCACTCTATCATCAAACACATTCAACAAACCTTCAAAATACTCACTCCATCTCCTTCTCACATCACCACTACTTGTTATCACCTCCCCATTTGCGCCCTTCACTGAAGTTCCCATTTGCTCCCTTGTCTTACGCACTTTATTTACCTCCTTCCAGAACTTCTTTTTATTTTCCCTAAAATTTGATGATACTCTCTCACCCCAACTCTCATTTGCCCTCTTTTTCACCTCTTGCACCTTTCTCTTGACCTCCTGTCTCTTTCTTTTATACATCTCCCACTCAATTGCAATTTTTCCCTGCAAAAATCGTCCAAATGCCTCTCTCTTCTCTTTCACTAATAATCTTACTTCTTCATCCCACCACTCACCACCCTTTCTAATCAACCCACCTCCCACTCTTCTCGTGCCACAAGCATCTTTTGCGCAATCCATCACTGATTCCCTAAATACATCCCATTCCTCCCCCACTCCCCTTACTTCCATTGTTCTCACCTTTTTCCATTCTGTACTCAGTCTCTCCTGGTACTTCCTCACACAAGTCTCCTTCCCAAGCTCACTTACTCTCACCACCCTCTTCACCCCAACATTCACTCTTCTTTTCTGAAAACCCATACAAATCTTCACCTTATCCTCCACAAGATAATGATCAGACATCCCTCCAGTTGCACCTCTCAGCACATTAACATCCAAAAGTCTCTCTTTCGCGCGCCTGTCAATTAACACGTAATCCAGTAACGCTCTCTGGCCATCTCTCCTACTTACAAACGTATACTTATGTATGTGTATTTAGGTATGTATATTTGCGTGTGGGGATGTGTATGTATATACATGTGTATGGGTGTGGGTTGAGCCATTTCTTTTGTCTGTTTCCTTGCACTACCTCGCAAATGCGGGAGACAGCGACAAAGCAAAAAAAAAATATATATATATATATATATATATATATATATTTTTTTTTTTTTTTTTTTTGTCGCTGTCTCCCGCGTTTGCGAGGTAGCGCAAGGAAACAGACGAAAGAAATGGCCCAACCCACCCCCATACACATGTATATACATACGTCCACACACGCAAAATATACATACCTACACAGCTTTCCATGGTTTACCCCAGACGCTTCACACGCCCCGATTCAATCCACTGACAGCACGTCAACCCCGGTATACCACATCGATCCAATTCACTCTATTCCTTGCCCTCCTTTCACCCTCCTGCATGTTCAGGCCCCGATCACACAAAATCTTTTTCACTCCATCTTTCCACCTCCAGTTTGGTCTCCCTCTTCTCCTCGTTCCCTCCACCTCCGACACATATATCCTCTTGGTCAATCTTTCCTCACTCATTCTCTCCATGTGCCCAAACCATTTCAAAACACCCTCTTCTGTTCTCTCAACCACGCTCTTTTTATTTCCACACATCTCTCTTACCCTTACGTTACTTACTCGATCAAACCACCTCACACCACACATTGTCCTCAAACATCTCATTTCCAGCACATCCATCCTCCTGCGCACAACTCTATCCATAGCCCACGCCTCGCAACCATACAACATTGTTGGAACCACTATTCCTTCAAACATACCCATTTTTGCTTTCCGAGATAATGTTCTCGACTTCCACACATTCTTCAAGGCTCCCAGAATTTTCGCCCCCTCCCCCACCCTATGATCCACTTCCGCTTGCATGGTTCCATCCGCTGCCAGATCCACTCCCAGATATCTAAAACACTTTACTTCCTCCAGTTTTTCTCCATTCAAACTCATCTCCCAATTGACTTGACCCTCAACCCTACTGTACCTAATAACCTTGCTCTTATTCACATTTACTCTTAACTTTCTTCTTTCACACACTTTACCAAACTCAGCCACCAGCTTCTGCAGTTTCTCACATGAATCAGCCACCAGCACTGTATCATCAGCGAACAACAACTGACTCACTTCCCAAGCTCTCTCATCCCCAACAGACTTCATACTTGCCCCTCTTTCCAAAAATCTTGCATTCACCTCCCTAACAACCCCATCCATAAACAAATTAAACAACCATGGAGACATCACACACCCCTGCTGCAAACCTACATTCACTGAGAACCAATCACTTTCCTCTCTTCCTACACGTACACATGCCTTACATCCTCGATAAAAACTTTTCACTGCTTCTAACAACTTGCCTCCCACACCATATATTCTTAATACCTTCCACAGAGCATCTCTATCAACTCTATCATATGCCTTCTCCAGATCCATAAATGCTACATACAAATCCATTTGCTTTTCTAAGTATTTCTCACATACATTCTTCAAAGCAAACACCTGATCCACACATCCTCTACCACTTTTGAAACCACATATATATATATATATATATATATATGTATAGAATTGTGCGCAGGAGGATGGATGTGCTGGAAATGAGATGTTTGAGGACAATATGTGGTGTGAGGTGGTTTGATCGAGTAAGTAACGTAAGGGTAAGAGAGATGTGTGGAAATAAAAAGAGCGTGGTTGAGAGAGCAGAAGAGGGTGTCTTGAAATTGTTCGGGCACATGGAGAGAATGAGTGAGGAAAGATTGACCAAGAGAATATATGTGTTGGAGGTGGAGGGAACGAGGAGAAGAGGGAGACCAAATTGGAGGTGGAAAGATGGAGTGAAAAAGATTTTGTGTGATCGGGGCCTGAACATGCAGGAGGGTGAAAGGAGGGCAAGGAATAGAGGGTTTGGGGTGAGTGGGGTGTATAAGGGGGTGGGGAGGGGATGGGTTGTGTTGATTGATGGGTTTAGGGTGGGAGGGTATAAATGGATTATGGGTTTTTGTTTGTTTGCGTGGGGGGAAGTATATTACTTTTGTGGGGGGGGGGAAATTTCGTTCGTAGTTGCCTTCGCTAACTCTCATACGCGGAGACCAGCGCAAGCAAAAAAATGAAAAAAAAAAAGTGTGTGTGTGTGTGTGTGTGGTGTGTGTGTGTATACATACATATTCGCCATTGTCAGTAGTTGTTTGGGAAGTGGTAAGAGGTAGTGATGTGGTGAGATGGAGTGAGTATTTTGAAGGACTGTTGAATGTGTGAGAAATACTTAAAGAAACAGATGGGTTTGTATGTAGCATTTATGGACCTAGAGAGGGTATATGATAGGGTCACTAGAGATGCTTTGTAAAAGGCCTTCAGAATATGGAGTGTGGAGGGAAAATTGCTTGAAGAAGTTAGACATTTTTATCAAGGGTGTAAGACATGTGTATGAGTAGGAAGAGAGGAGAATGATTGATTCCAAGTGATGGTTGGTCTGTAGCAGGGGTGTTTTATGTCATCATAGTTGTTTAATTTGTTTATGAATGAGATGATAAGGGAGATAAATGCAAGAGTCTTGGAGAGAGGGGTGAGAATGCAGTGTGTAGGGAATGAGAGGGCCTTGGAAGTGTGTTAGTTGTTTGCAGATGATGCAGAACTGGTGGCAGATTCAAATGAAAAACTGCAGAATTTGGTGACTGAGTCTGCATGAGTGTATAAAAGGAGGAAGTTGAAGGTAAATATGATTAAAAGCAAGTTTATTAGGTTTAGCTGGATTGAGGGACAGGTTAGTTGGGGTATACGTGTGAATGGAGAAAAATTGGAGGAAGTGAAGTGTATTAGATCCCTAGAAGTGGACACAGCAGTGAATGGAACCATGGAAGTGGAAGTTCATCTTAAGGTGGGTAAGGGTTTGAAGGTTCTTAGAGCGCTGAAGAATGTGTGGAAAGAGAGGTCATTATCTGGAAGGGCAAAGATGCTTAAAGGTATAGCTGTCCCAAAAATATGAGATTCTGACGCATAGGCTATAGATGAGGCTGTATGGATGTGGGTGGATGTGTTGGAAATTAAATGAATGAAGACACTATGTAATGTGAGATAGTGTGTTGGTTAGTGTTCCTTACTGTGATGCATTCAGAAGCCATCAGTGGTCAGGTGCATAGGTTCAAATCCTGGATACAGCAGTCGGTCTACAGTCAACCCAGATGTTTGTCTAGCCATTGGGGTTGGTCAATTAAATGGTTGCCTAACAAGGCTGCTTTTCTAGTGCTACCTCACTGAAGCAGAGGATAGCAATACTGTTCCTGTGGGACTGGATAGCACCAGAAATAGGTGAAAGCAAGCAAGTATGAATGTGTACATGTGGATATATGCATGTCTCTGTGTATGTGTATGTGGATTAGTTGATATGTATATGTGCATGTATGGGCGTTTATGTATATGTATGTGTTTATGAGTGGATGGTCCATTCTTTCTTCGTCTGTTTCCTGGTGCTACCTTGCTAACACAGGAAACGGCTAAAAAGTATAGTAATAATAATATATTTATATTTATTATACTTTGTCGCTGTCTCCTGCGTTATTGAGGTAGCACAAGGAAACAGACGAATGAATGGCCCAACCCACCCACATACACATGTGTATACATAAACGCCCACACACACACACACACACACACACACACACATATACATACCTATACATTTCAACATATACATACAAACATATACATACATACACATGTACATACTCTTACATGCTGCCTTCGTCCACTCTGGCCACCACCCTGCCACAGATGAAAAAACAGCACCCCGCTCCACCCGCATGTGTGCGAGGTAGCGCTAGAAAAAGACATCAAAGGCCACATTCGTTCACACTCAGTCTTTAGCTGTCATATGTAATGCACCAAAACCACAGCTCCCTTACCACATCCAGGCCCCACAAAACTTTCCATGGTTTACTCCAGATGCTTTACATACCCTGGTTCAATCCATTGACAGCATGTCAACCCCAATATACCACAATTTTCCAATTCACTCTATTCCTTGCGTGCCTTTCACCCTCCTGTATGTTCAGGCCCTGATCACTCAGTCTTTTTCACTCCATCCTTCCACTTCCAATTTGGCCTCCCACGTCTCCTCATTCCCTGCACCTCTGATGCATATATCCTCTTTGTTAATCTTTCCTCACTCATTCTCCCCATGTGACCTAACCATTTCAATACACCCTCTTCTGCTCTCTCAACCACACTCTTTTCATTAGTAATAATAATGATAATAATGATGATGATATTGTGGATGAGAGAGCTTGGGAAGTGAGTCATTTGTTGTTCGCTGATGATACAGCGCTGGTGGCTGATTCATGTGAGAAACTGCAGAAGCTGGTGACTGAGTTTGGTAAAGTGTGTGAAAGAAGAAAGTTAAGAGTAAATGTGAATAAGAGCAAGGTTATTAGGTACAGTAGGGTTGAGGGTCAAGTCAGTTGGGAGGTAAGTTTGAATGGAGAAAAACTGGAGGAAGTAAAGTGTTTTAGATATCTGGGAGTGGATCTGGCAGCGGATGGAACCATGGACGCGGAAGTGAATCATAGGGTGGGAGAGGGGGGCGAAAATCCTGGGAGCCTTGAAGAATGTGTGGAAGTCGAGAACATTATCTCAGAAAGCAAAAATGGGTATGTTTGAAGGAATAGTGGTTCCAACAATGTTGTATGGTTGCAAGGCGTGGGCTATGGATAGAGTTGTGCGCAGGAGGGTGGATGTGCTGGAAATGAGATGTTTTAGGACAATATGTGGTGTGAGGTGGTTTGATCGAGTAAGTAATGTAAGGGTAAGAGAGATGTGTGGAAATAAAAAGAGCATGGTTGAGAGAGCAGAAGAGGGTGTTTTGAAATGGTTTGGGCACATGGAGAGAATGAGTGAGGAAAGATTGACCAAGAGGACATATGTGTCGGAGGTGGAGGGAACGAGGAGAAGTGGGAGACCAAATTGGAGGTGGAAAGATGGAGTGAAAAAGATTTTGAATGATCGGGGCCTGAACATGCAGGAGGGTGAAAGGCGGGCAAGGAATAGAGTGAATTGGATCGATGTGGTATACTGGGGTTGACGTGCTGTCAGTGGATTGAATCAGGGCATGTGAAGCGTTGGAACCACTATTCCTTCAAACATACCCATTTTTGCTTTCCGAGATAATGTTCTAGACTTCCACACATTCTTCAAGGCTCCCAGGATTTTCGCCCCCTCCCCCACCCTATGATTCACTTCCGCTTCCATGGTTCCATCCGCTGCCAGATCCACTCCCAGATATTTAAAACACTTTACTTCCTCCAGTTTTTCTCCATTCAGACTTACCTCCCAATTGACTTGACCCTCAACCCTACTGTACCTAATAACCTTGCTCTTATTCACATTTACTCTTAACTTTCGTCTTTCACACACTTTACCAAACTCAGTCACCAGCTTCTGCAGTTTCTCACATGAATCAGCCACCAGCGCTGTATCATCAGCGAACAACAACTGACTCACTTCTCAAGCTCTCTCATCCACAACAGACTTCATACTTGCCCCTCTTTCCAAAACTCTTGCATTCACCTCCCTAACAACCCCATCCATAAACAAATTAAACAACCATGGAGACATCACACACCCCTGCCACAAACCTACATTCACTGAGAACCAATCACTTTCCTCTCTTCCTCCACGTACACATGCCTTACATCCTCGATAAAAACTTTTCACTGCTTCTAACAACTTGCCTTCCACACCATATATTCTTAATACCTTCCACAGAGCATCTCTATCAACTCTATCATATGCCTTCTCCAGATCCATAAATGCTACATACAAATCCATTTGCTTTTCTAAGTATTTCTCACATACATTCTTCAAAGTAAACACCTGATCCACACATCCTCTACCACTTCTGAAACCACACTGCTCTTCCCCAATCTGATGCTCTGTACATGCCTTCACCCTCTCAATCAATACCCTCCCATATAATTTACCAGGGATACTCAACAAACTTATACCTCTGTAATTTGAGCACTCACTCTTATCCCCTTTGCCTTTGTACAATGGCACTATGCACCCATTCCGCCAATCCTCAGGCACCTCACCATGAGTCATACATACATTAAATAACCTTACCAACCAGTCAACAATACAGTCACCCCTTTTTTAATAAATTCCACTGCAATACCATCCAAACCTGCTGCCTTGCCGGCTTTCATCTTCCGCAAAGCTTTTACTACCTCTTCTTTGTTTACCAAATCATTTTCCCTAACCCTCTCACTTTGCACACCACCTCGACCAAAACACCCTATATCTGCCACTCTATCATCAAACACATTCAACAAACCTTCAAAATACTCACTCCATCTCCTTCTCACATCACCACTACTTGTTATCACCTCCCCATTTGCGCCCTTCACTGAAGTTCCCATTTGCTCCCTTGTCTTACGCACTTTATTTACCTCCTTCCAGAACTTCTTTTTATTTTCCCTAAAATTTGATGATACTCTCTCACCCCAACTCTCATTTGCCCTCTTTTTCACCTCTTGCACCTTTCTCTTGACCTCCTGTCTCTTTCTTTTATACATCTCCCACTCAATTGCAATTTTTCCCTGCAAAAATCGTCCAAATGCCTCTCTCTTCTCTTTCACTAATAATCTTACTTCTTCATCCCACCACTCACCACCCTTTCTAATCAACCCACCTCCCACTCTTCTCGTGCCACAAGCATCTTTTGCGCAATCCATCACTGATTCCCTAAATACATCCCATTCCTCCCCCACTCCCCTTACTTCCATTGTTCTCACCTTTTTCCATTCTGTACTCAGTCTCTCCTGGTACTTCCTCACACAAGTCTCCTTCCCAAGCTCACTTACTCTCACCACCCTCTTCACCCCAACATTCACTCTTCTTTTCTGAAAACCCATACAAATCTTCACCTTATCCTCCACAAGATAATGATCAGACATCCCTCCAGTTGCACCTCTCAGCACATTAACATCCAAAAGTCTCTCTTTCGCGCGCCTGTCAATTAACACGTAATCCAGTAACGCTCTCTGGCCATCTCTCCTACTTACAAACGTATACTTATGTATGTGTATTTAGGTATGTATATTTGCGTGTGGGGATGTGTATGTATATACATGTGTATGGGTGTGGGTTGAGCCATTTCTTTTGTCTGTTTCCATGCACTACCCCGCAAATGCGGGAGACAGCGACAAAGCAAAAAAAAAATATATATATATATATATATATATATATATATTTTTTTTTTTTTTTTTTTTGTCGCTGTCTCCCGCGTTTGCGAGATAGCGCAAGGAAACAGACGAAAGAAATGGCCCAACCCACCCCCATACACATGTATATACATACGTCCACACACGCAAAATATACATACCTACACAGCTTTCCATGGTTTACCCCAGACGCTTCACACGCCCCGATTCAATCCACTGACAGCACGTCAACCCCGGTATACCACATCGATCCAATTCACTCTATTCCTTGCCCTCCTTTCACCCTCCTGCATGTTCAGGCCCCGATCACACAAAATCTTTTTCACTCCATCTTTCCACCTCCAGTTTTGTCTCCCTCTTCTCCTCGTTCCCTCCACCTCCGACACATATATCCTCTTGGTCAATCTTTCCTCACTCATTCTCTCCATGTGCCCAAACCATTTCAAAACACCCTCTTCTGTTCTCTCAACCACGCTCTTTTTATTTCCACACATCTCTCTTACCCTTACGTTACTTACTCGATCAAACCACCTCACACCACACATTGTCCTCAAACATCTCATTTCCAGCACATCCATCCTCCTGCGCACAACTCTATCCATAGCCCACGCCTCGCAACCATACAACATTGTTGGAACCACTATTCCTTCAAACATACCCATTTTTGCTTTCCGAGATAATGTTCTCGACTTCCACACATTCTTCAAGGCTCCCAGAATTTTCGCCCCCTCCCCCACCCTATGATCCACTTCCGCTTGCATGGTTCCATCCGCTGCCAGATCCACTCCCAGATATCTAAAACACTTTACTTCCTCCAGTTTTTCTCCATTCAAACTCATCTCCCAATTGACTTGACCCTCAACCCTACTGTACCTAATAACCTTGCTCTTATTCACATTTACTCTTAACTTTCTTCTTTCACACACTTTACCAAACTCAGCCACCAGCTTCTGCAGTTTCTCACATGAATCAGCCACCAGCACTGTATCATCAGCGAACAACAACTGACTCACTTCCCAAGCTCTCTCATCCCCAACAGACTTCATACTTGCCCCTCTTTCCAAAAATCTTGCATTCACCTCCCTAACAACCCCATCCATAAACAAATTAAACAACCATGGAGACATCACACACCCCTGCTGCAAACCTACATTCACTGAGAACCAATCACTTTCCTCTCTTCCTACACGTACACATGCCTTACATCCTCGATAAAAACTTTTCACTGCTTCTAACAACTTGCCTCCCACACCATATATTCTTAATACCTTCCACAGAGCATCTCTATCAACTCTATCATATGCCTTCTCCAGATCCATAAATGCTACATACAAATCCATTTGCTTTTCTAAGTATTTCTCACATACATTCTTCAAAGCAAACACCTGATCCACACATCCTCTACCACTTTTGAAACCACATATATATATATATATATATATATATATATATATATGTATAGAATTGTGCGCAGGAGGATGGATGTGCTGGAAATGAGATGTTTGAGGACAATATGTGGTGTGAGGTGGTTTGATCGAGTAAGTAACGTAAGGGTAAGAGAGATGTGTGGAAATAAAAAGAGCGTGGTTGAGAGAGCAGAAGAGGGTGTCTTGAAATTGTTCGGGCACATGGAGAGAATGAGTGAGGAAAGATTGACCAAGAGAATATATGTGTTGGAGGTGGAGGGAACGAGGAGAAGAGGGAGACCAAATTGGAGGTGGAAAGATGGAGTGAAAAAGATTTTGTGTGATCGGGGCCTGAACATGCAGGAGGGTGAAAGGAGGGCAAGGAATAGAGTGAATTGGAGCGATGTGGTATACCGGGGTTGATGTGCTGTCAGTGGATTGAATCAAGGCATGTGAAGCGTCTGGGGTAAACCATGGAAAGCTGTGTAGGTATGTATATTTGCGTGTGTGGACGTATGTATATACATGTGTATGGGGGTGGGTTGGGCCATTTCTTTCGTCTGTTTCCTTGCGCTACCTCTCAAACGCGGGAGACAGCGACAAAGCAAAAAAATGAAAAAAAAAAAGTGTGTGTGTGTGTGTGTGTGTGTGTGTGTATACATACATATTCGCCATTGTCAGTAGTTGTTTGGGAAGTGGTAAGAGGTAGTGATGTGGTGAGATGGAGTGAGTATTTTGAAGGACTGTTGAATGTGTTTAAGGATAGGCTAGTAGATGTAGTGTGTTCGGGTTAGGGAGCTGTACAAAGTCACAAGTATGGAAAGTGGGTTGATGAATAGAGAGGAGGTAGTGATTGCCTTGTATAAGATGTGTGGCAAGTAGCTGGATTAAGAAAGGGGTGACTGTTATGATTGACTAGTTAGGATTTTCATCATATCGTTTGGATCATGGTAGGGTGCTTGAGGCTGACAGAATGCATGCATAGTGCCACTGATTGTAGGCAAGAGGAACAAAGGTGAATGTTTGAACTACATATGTATGTTGAGTGTACCTGGTAGTGGTAGGTTGTAATGGAGAGTGTGATTGAGAGGGTGAAGGCATATACAGACCATCAGATTAGTGAGGAACAGCATGGCTTCAAGAGTGGAAGAGTATATGTGGATGTGATGTTTGCTTTAAAAAGTGTGTGAGAAATACTTAGAGAAACAGAAGGGTTGGTATGTGGCATTTGTGGATCTTGAGAAAGTACATAGGATTGAGAGAGATGTCTTGTGGAAGGTCTTACAAATATAGGGTGTAGGAAGAAAGCTACATGAAGCAGTAAGAAGTTTATATCAAGAGTGTATGGCATATGTATGAGTAGTAAAAGAGGAGAGTGAGTGGTTGCAGGTGAAGGTTAGTCTGCTGCTGAGGTGTGTAATGTTATTGTAGTTGTTTAAGTCATTTGTTGATGGGGTGGTGAGGAAGGTAAAGGCAAGGGTCTTGGAGAGAAGGGCAGGTATGCAGTCTGTAGGGGTAAAGGAGTCTGGGAAGTGAGTCAATTGTTGTTTGCTGGTGACACGGTACTAGTGGCAGGTTTGAGAGAGAAACTGCAGAAGTTGGTGCCTGAGTTTGGGAGTTGGTGTGAAAGATGGAAGTTGACAGTAAGTATAAATAAAAGCGAGTTTTTAAGTTTAGTTGGGCAGAAGGACAAGTTTGTGTGGGGGATTTTGAATGGAGAAAATTTGAAAGAAGTTGTGTTTCAGGTACCTGGAAGTGGACATGGCAGTGAGTGGAACCAGGGAAGCAGAAGTGAGTCATATGGTGGGTGAGGAGACAAAGGTTTTGGGACCATTGAAGAATGTATGGAAAGATAGGTCATTCTCTAGGAGGGTGAAGATGGGTATGTTTGAAGATATAGTAATTCCAACAATGTTGTATGGATGAGAAACATGGATCATGGATGAGAACATGCAGAGGAGGTGGTTTGGTTGAGTAAGTTATAAAAGGGTAAGAGAGAGGTGTGGTAATAAGAGTGTGGTTTAAAGAGCTGAAGAGGGTGTAGTGAAATGGTTTGGACATATGGTGAGAATGAGTGAGGAGAGGTTGATAAAGAGAATATATGTGTTAGAAGTGGAGGGAAAAGAAATGGGAGACCAAACAAGATGGAAGGATGCAGTGAAAAATATTTTGAGTGGTTGTGATCTGAAAATGGAGGAGGGAGAAAGGCTTGCACAGGATAGAGAGAATTGGAAGACTTTGCTTGACAGGGGATGACATGCTGTCAGTGGACTGAACCAGGGCATGTAAAGCAGGCTGAGGAAACCATGGAAAGATCTTTGGGGCCAAGTTGTGGATAGGTGGCTATGTTTCTTGGTGCAGTGCACATGACAGCAAGAGAGTAAATGTGAGCAAATTTGGTGCATTCTTCATCTGCTACTTTACTAACGTGGGGTAGGCAGACATGTATGAAAGAAAAGAATTCATGTATATATAGATATACAGTCTGTGCAGAAAGTGGAGGCGGGAGAGGGGCTGATGACTGTTCTTTCTACTAAAACCATTTCATATGCCTCTCTTTGGTTCCCAAGGTGTTTGATGTTCAGTTGCATGTCTGGCAGCAATGTGGAGACACTTGACAACTTTGTACATGTCATGAGGAACAACCACTGGGCTTGTGGCTGCAGTGAGAGGAGGATTTTTTCTTCAGTGTACGGAACATAGCCATTTTTGGCTCTGTCCACAGTAGTTGATCCCGCAATTGTGGCCTCTTAAGGTGCCATTGAGAGTAACTACAAAGGAAGACATAGTGGCAGTGATAGCTTTTTTCAAAGAAAATCATGACTTAAAGGAAGTTGCAGCCCAGATAAGCAAGTTCTTGCATATTGTACAAAAATTGTTGAAGCAGTACAGGAAGCTTGGGAGTAGGTGTTACCAGCTTCTTTCCTTAATTCTGGCTGACCAAAATTGCTTCTCTCCACTAACCCTGAAAGTAATTTCACGCCAGGTTGAGGCTAGATGTACACTCACAGCAAGTGAAGAAAATAACCTGCATCATCCTTAGCCATGTCTTACTGAGGTTCATGAAACAGGCCCTCCATTATGACTCGGGATTCAAGAGGTATCACACAAGAAGTCACTGCTGATGATGTGGTAGAGGGGAAACAGTTCAGTTTTGTGAGAAGTATTATGTTTGGGATTTAGGAACTTTTAGGTGTGTATTGTAGCTAGACAAGACCTTTTACTGATACTGGCAGCTGCACTTGGGGCCCTTGCAGACGGACCACTTGGTGGCACCACTCAGTGGCCCCCCATGTTTTTCCTTTGTTTTGAATAGTATGCTTTTACACAGCTTCAGTGGCGTGTGTCTGTGGCAAGGAGACAGATTCCCGCCACAGATGGCGCCACTGCATCATGTGGGTCTTTCCACAAGGACCACTTTCGGTGACTGAGTCATGCGACCAGACCAAGCTTACAGCCAGCCAGTCGGTCATTGGAACTTGGCTTGTACAGAACTTGGTGTTGTAGTAGTATGATGGCAGGTTTTGGTACAGACTGATTTAATATTGAAGTAGAACAACGACCAGCAACTTGGGACTCAAGTTGCAATGAGTACAGCTATAGATTATCAAGAGGGAAGGCATGGGAGGAGCCGTGTGACATTTGCATACCAGTCTTCAAAGAAATGGATTCTGTAAAAAGAAAAATAAAGCAGGTATGTTTCAGTATTATTTTTATTGTGTTCTCTGCTATTCTTTGTAAATGATCCATGTATTGTAAAATCAATAACGTTACAGATATTTATAGTAGATTTGGAATAAGAATAGAATGATAATAGGAAGATGAATATTAGTCTATGACAGTACAATGTTTTTTTTCTGTTTCTTATTTAGATTAACACAATTCTGCAGGAAAATCTATCAACTTATCTTACTCCTGATTGAACTTACAAAATCAAAACTTTAACACTGTTTCTCTGTTCATTTTTGAAGATGAATTAAAGAATAGTACTTCAATCACAGTAGTATGTTAGAAATCAGAACTCAGATTAGGCTTGTGAAAGATATGTCAGTTACTGATCATTCTAAGTTGCCATGGCACAGATCTTTCTTCTAGAAAAGTACTTGGCAAACTTTTCTCTGATTGCTATGGCTGATCACAAACCCCCTGGACGTATTACAGCTTCACCTTCATCCAGTCCTATAATATTCAGTGTGTTTTCGAAGTTTACACCGTCCCTTTCTCTTACAAAGTCGTGTACTGTGCAACGTGCCTCTATGGTAGTTTCAGCATTCCGAACATTTATGTCCAATGGTTTGTGGAAATTACGCCACTTATTTGTAAGAATGCCAAAAGCGCATTCTATATAGCATCTCGCTCTCGACAGCTGATAATTAGAAATCTTTTTGATGAGAGATTTTTGTCCCCATACAGTCTTAGCATATAGGTGGAAAGACCATAGGCTTTGTCACCAATGAAAATGAAGGGGAGTGGTTCTCCATATATTGATACTGGTATGTCATTTGGGATGTTCAAAATATTTTCCTGCATTTTCTGATGAGTCAGATGCCTTATCATAAGGACCAATATCAACAAAAGTAAACCTGTAATTAGAATCACACAGCCATTAACATGGTGGAAAAATACTTCTTATAGCAAAAGTATGTAGAACCATACACGTACACATGCCTTACATCCTCGATAAAAACTTTTCACTGCTTCTAACAACTTTCCTCCCACACCATATATTCTTAATACCTTCCACAGAGCATCTCTATCAACTCAATCATATGCCTTCTCAAGATCCATAAATGCTACATACAAATCCATTTGCTTTTCTAAGTATTTCTCACATACATTCTTCAAAGCAAACACCTGATCCACACATCCTCTACCACTTCTGAAACCACACTGCTCTTCCCCAATCTGATGCTCTGTACATGCCTTCACCCTCTCAATCAATACCCTCCCATGTAATTTACTAGGAATACTCAACAAACTTATACCTCTGTAATTTGAGCACTCACTCTTATCCCCTTTGCCTTTGTACAATGGCACTATGCACGCATTCCGCCAATCCTCAGGCACCTCACCATGAGTCATACATACATTAAATAACCTTACCAACCAGTCAACAATACAGTCACCCCCTTTTTTAATAAATTCCACTGCAATACCATCCAAACCTGCTGCCTTGCCGGCTTTCATCTTCCGCAAAGCTTTTACTACCTCTTCTCTGTTTACCAAATCATTTTCCCTAACCCTCTCACATTGCACACCACCTCGACCAAAACACCCTATATCTGCCACTCTATCATCAAACACATTCAACAAACCTTCAAAATACTCACTCCATCTCCTTCTCACATCACCACTACTTGTTATCACCTCCCCATTTGCGCCCTTCACTGAAGTTCCCATTTGCTCCCTTGTCTTACGCACTTTATTTACCTCCTTCCAGAACATCTTTTTATTCTCCCTAAAATTTAATGATACTCTCTCACCCCAACTCTCATTTGCCCTTTTTTCACCTCTTGCACCTTTCTCTTGACCTCCTGTCTCTTTCTTTTATACATCTCCCACTCAATTGCATTTTTTCCCTGCAAAAATCGTCCAAATGCCTCTCTCTTCTCTTTCACTAATACTCTTACTTCTTCATCCCACCACTCACTACCCTTTCTAATCAACCCATCTCCCACTCTTCTCATGCCACAAGCATCTTTTGCGCAATCCATCACTGATTCCCTAAATACATCCCATTCCTCCCCCACTCCCCTTACTTCCATTGTTCTCACCTTTTTCCATTCTGTACTCAGTCTCTCCTGGTACTTCCTCACACAAGTCTCCTTCCCAAGCTCACTTACTCTCACCACCCTCTTCACCCCAACATTCACTCTTCTTTTCTGAAAACCCATACAAATCTTCACCTTAGCCTCCACAAGATAATGATCAGACATCCCTCCAGTTGCACCTCTCAGCACATTAACATCCAAAAGTCTCTCTTTTGCGCGCCTGTCAATTAACACGTATCCAAAATGCTCTCTGGCCATCTCTCCTACTTACATAAGTATACTTATGTATATCTCGCTTTTTAAACCAGGTATTCCCAATCATCAGTCCTTTTTCAGCACATAAATCTACAAGCTCTTCACCATTTCCATTTACAACACTGAACACCCCATGTATACCAATTATTCCCTCAACTGCCACATTACTCACCTTTGCATTCAAATCGCCCATCACTATAACCCGGTCTCGTGCATCAAAACCACTAACACACTCATTTAGCTGCTCCCAAAACATGACCTTTCTTCTCATGCCCAGGTGCATATGCACCAATAATCGCCCATCTCTCTCCATCAACTTTCAGTTTTACCCATATTAATCGAGAATTTACTTTCTTACATTCTATCACATACTCCCATAACTCCTGTTTCAGGAGTATTGCTACTCCTTCCCTTGCTCTTGTCTTCTCACTAACCCCTGACTTTACTCCCAAGACCTTCCCAAACCACTCTTCCCCTTTACCCTTGAGCTTCGTTTCACTCAGAGCCAAAACATCCAGGTTCCTTTCCTCAAACATACTACCTATATATATATATATATATATATATATATATATATATATTTTTTTTTTTTTGCCGCTGTCTCCCACATTTGCGAGGTAGCACAAGGAAACAGACGAAAGAAATGGCCCAACCCACCCCCATACACATGTATATACATACGTCCACACACGCAAATATACATACCTACACAGCTTTCCAGGGTTTACCCCAGACGCTTCACATGCCCCGATTCAATCCACTGACAGCACGTCAACCCCGGTATACCACATCGATCCAATTCACTCTATTACTTGCCCTCCTTTCACCCTCCTGCATGTTCAGGCCCCGATCACACGAAATCTTTTTCACTCCATCTTTCCACCTCCAATTTGGTCTCCCACTTCTCCTCGTTCCCTCCACCTCCGACACATATATCCTCTTGGTCAATCTTTCCTCACTCATTCTCCCCATGTGCCCAAACCATTTCAAAACACCCTCTTCTGCTCTCTCAACCACACTCTTTTTATTTCCACACATCTCTCTTACCCTTACGTTACTTACTCGATCAAACCACCTCACTCCACACATTGTCCTCAAACATCTCATTTCCAGCACATCCATCCTCCTGCGCAGAACTCTATCCATAGCCCACGCCTCGCAACCATACAACATTGTTGGAACCACTATTCCTTCAAACATGCCCATTTTTGCTTTCCAAGATAATGTTCTCGACTTCCACACATTCTTCAAGGCTCCCAGGATTTTCGCCCCCTCCCCCACCCTATGATCCACTTCCGCTTCCATGGTTCCATCCGCTGCCAGATCCACTCCCAGATATCTAAAACACTTTACTTCCTCCAGTTTTTCTCCATTCAAACTTACCTCCCAATTGACTTGACCCTCAACCCTACTGTACCTAATAACCTTGCTCTTATTCACATTTACTCTTA